>NC_079436.1:4044521-4134521 GCF_903798145.1 Danio aesculapii | reverse complement strand
TTTTATGTAAATTCGGACCACAAGTCCACATATATGGACATCCTTTTTCTCTAAAAGTGCATCGTATCAAAAGATGATACTTCGATTTTTACTCTAATTAGGTTCCAATAAGCCCAAATAGCAAAGGGAAATAAAAACGCATGTAAAAAAAACAACACACTGGACCGTAAGAGGTTAAAGCATGTCCAAGTGGGGATCTGAAAAATGAAAAATGTCCCCTCTTAGCTCCAGGTTGCCTGTTAGAGGGTGTGTAATGACACCATGGGACCTCTTGGATAGATAGGAAATAGGGGTGTAACAGATCACAGTTGATAGCGATTTATACTGATTAAAACCCACGGTTCAGATTACACACGTGACCTGTGGATTAATAAATTGTTTTACTTGTAGATTGATACTAAACTTGTAACGATGGCAGAGAGTTTGCCACTCGCGTCATTCAAATCACATGTATGAAAGCATTTGGGCTTTTCTGTAAAATATAATGACAGAAGAAGTTGTGGTGGGTTTCTAGGTGTGTGGTGGGTTTCTTAGGTTATTAAAGGTGTTTTCTGTCACTACTTGTTTAGCCTGCATTAATACATTCAGTGTAAGCTGCATGATTAATCATTAAAAGATCGAGATCTCAACACCCACGCAACATAAATTGTAAATGACGGTGATTTGCATGCGTTTATTAATCCTTCGCATCGCTGCATTTATATTTGTGTTTGTAAAACGCAAAATTCAAGAAAGAGATTCAGTCTTTAGTTTACAAACAAAGATTGCAGTATATATACACACACAGACACTCAGAGAGAGAAAAAACTGTTCATGAAGCATGCTAAGTGATATCGCTAATATTGCTAAAGCTAATAACAGTGATCTACATCCATCAATATAACATACAAACAGCAAATATAAGCTAGTTGTCAGCTTTGTAGTACAAGTTTTACAAGGAAAAATACAGCCAAAAGATGTCCCAATCCTTTTATTCCAGAGCTAGAAACAGTGTGATCACAGCAGTGTATTAGTTGTGGTTATCATTAGCCGTGTACGCTACATGTTTGCCATCGTCTTACCAATCGACTTTGGCACTTAATACTCAGACGCCATAAATCAAATAAATGTACGCGTCAGACAGAGTTAGCCGCTAACCCTGTTTCACTTCAGCTCGGAAGCTTGGAGCCGAGTCAGAAATAAGGAAAGCTGTTAGTTTGAGCTTCTGGAGACGGGAGAAACAGGCAGAAACGTGGCATCTTTCCAGAATACGAGAAAAAAAGTCTAGCTGTTAGCGGCTGTGATTATCCTGTTCTTTCGTCGCTCTATCAAGCCCTGTCCACATCACTCTCGGACACTCAGGGAAAAGTTGCTCATGTTGTTCCACAGCTTTAGGCCTCAGTGTGGAAAAACTAAAAAATAATTGATGGTCTGCCTGCAGATTATTGATGAACGTTTACAAGTGTGTGGAATCAAGGCTAAAATATGGCCGGTTTTGATTCTTGTTTGTCAGTTTGTTTTTCTGTTTAGGAGGGTTGCTACTTTACATGCTAATCAATTATTCTGGTGGCACTCAGTGGTTAGCACTGTCGCCTCACAGCAAGAAGGTCACTGGTTCAAGTCCCAGCTGGGCCAGTTGGCATTTCTGTGTGGAGTTTGCATGTTCTCCCCGTGTTGGTGTGGGTTTCCTCTGCAGGGGCGCCTCCAAGGCTGACCACCCCAAACTCTGGCCACCCCAATATGATTTTACTGTTGATATTAATAATTGAAATGTACTCACGTAAATACACAATAAATAAATAAATAAATAGCTGCCACTAAATTATTGTGGATTGATTGGTGCTGGGCGATGCAGTGGCACAGTAGGTAGTGCTGTCACCTCATCAAGAAGGTCGCCGGTTCAAGCCTCGGATGGGTCAGTTGCCATTTCTGTGTGGAGTTTGCATGTTCTCCTTGCGTTCGACTGGGTGAATGAGTGTGTATGGATGTTTCCCAGAGATGGGTTGCAGCTGGAAGGGCATCCGCTGCTTAAAACATATGCTGGATAAGTTGGCGGTTCATTCCACTGTGGCGACCCCGGATTAATAAAGGGACTAAGCCGAAAAGAAAATGAATGAATGAATAATCTTATTTTTTAATTCAACTATAGGGATGCGGCCAGGTAGGGGGCCTACAAGACATTGTGCCCAGGGGCCTCTGAATTCTTAATCCTGGCCTGACACCAGGTAACAAACTTAAGCGTTTTAAAACGAAAATACATCCTTGTACATGGCACCTCACTGCTTTGTCTGAGATTATCAGGTTTACTTAATGCACAAATGTTAAATGGACTTACATGGCACAGCCACACCAAAGTGTTCTGGATCTGAGAGTAAAAGTCTTCTCTTCAACTCGGTCACACCAACCCCGCTAGGCCCTGTGCAACACACACAAACGTTTATCACAAATGAATCAACACTGACAAAGCAATAAAGCAGCGCTCAACATTCACTGAATAACTCACTCAGTATAAACACGCTTATCTAAATTCGGCAGTACCTTCAGTCTGTGCGCTCATCATCCCTGTTCAAATATTTTCTCTTTTATCTCACGCCCGATATAAAAGACTGCAGACTTGGCTGGTGAAGTGCTACACGAACAGCTTCTTGTTTGTAGGCGGACATGTACTGTATTTTAAAGCCTTCATGGACTGTCTGGACCATGAAGTGGCCCATTATTCCAGCAGGCATCTGCTGTTTCCATCACTGGGATGCAAGTATGAGGATGATGGGGTAATGCTGTATTGATTTCAGGCTGTGGCTCCCGCTACTCGCACCCTTTCCAAAATACAGATCCAGTCTCAGCTCTGGCCTGAGCAATCCCATAAGGAAAAGTCATACTTCAGTAAGGAAAATGAAGAATCTGTCTGGTGCCCATTCGAATGAGAGTAAAAGCCAACATCTGCCATGCAACAGACAAGATGTTCCCTGAGGGTGCATATCTAGAAACTGAAAGTAAATATGCAGTCGCTACATTGGCTGTAATTGTCCTTCTGATTCAGGAGTGAAATTTTAGCTTAGCTTAGCATAGATCATTGAATTGGATTAGACCATTAGCATCTCACAACTTAAAAAAAATACATATTGATAATTTTCCTATTTAAAGCTTGACTTATTTGTTGTTACATCATGTAATGAGACTGACGGAAAATGAAGAGCTGCTATTTTCTAGATTGATATGGCCAGGAACTATGCTCTCATTCCATCAATGAACTTTGCTGCTGTACCATAACTGAAGCAAGCGCATTGACATTACGCAGCGCTGTAGCTGAGGACTATTTTCTCACACCCTTTCTAAAACACAGATCCAGTCTCAGCTCTAGCCTGACCACTCCAAAAGAAAAAGTCCTACTTCAGTAGTGAAAATGAAGAATCTGTCTGGTGCCCATTCGAATGAGACTAAAAGCCAACATCTGCCTTGCATAAATAGACAAGATGTTCCCTGCGGTTGCTCATCTAAAAAATTTACAACACTGGCAGCAACTGTCCTGATTCAGGAGTGAAATTTTAGCTTAGCTTAGCATAGATCATTGAATCAGATTAGACCATTAGCGTCTCACCAAAAAAAAAATAAGAAAAAAGTTTTGACAATTTTTTTATTTAAAGTTTGACTCATCTGTAGCTACATCGTGTAATGAGACTGACGGAAAACAAAGAGCTGCTATTTTCTAGATTGATATAGCGAGGAACTATATTCTCATTCCGCCGTAATAATCAAGGAACATTGCTGCCGTACCATAACTGCAGCAGGCACATTGATATTACACAGCACTGTTGCCTAGTTATCTATCTGGGAACTATTTTCTCACACCCTTTCCAAAACACAGATCCAGTCTCAGCTCTGGCCTGTGCACTCCCATAAGGAAAAGTCATACTTCAGTAGTGAAAATGAAGAATCTGTCTGGTGCCCATTTGAGGGAGACTAAAAGTCAACATCTGCCATGCAACAGACAAGATGTTCCCTGAGGGTGCACATCTAAAAAAAAAATCACAACACTGGCTGCAAGTGATTCAGGAGTGAAATTTTAGCTTAGCTTAGCATAGACCATTGAATCGGATTAGACCATTAGCATCTCACCAAAAAAAAAAAAAGAGTTTTTAGATAATTTTCCTATTTAAAGTTTGACTTATCTGTGGTTACATCGTGTAATGAGACTGACGGAAAACAAAGAGCTGCTATTTTCTAGATTGATATAGCGAGGAACTATACTCTCAATCCGGCGTAATACTCAATGAAATTTGCTGCCGTACCATAACTGCAGCAGGCACATTGATATTACACAGCACTGTTGCCTAGTTACCTACCTGGGGACCATTTTCTTACACCCTTTCCAAAACACAGATCCAGTCTCAGCTCTGGCCTGAGCACTCCAAAAGAAAAAGTCATACTTCAGTAGTGAAAATGAAGAATCTGTCTGGTGCCCATTCGAATGAGAGTAAAAGCCAACATCTGCCATGCACAAACAGACAAGTTTCTGTTGTTCCCTGAGGGTGCACATCTAGAAATTCATAGTAAATATGCAATCGCTACACTGGTTGCAATTGTTTTTCTGATTCAGGGGTGAAATTCTTGGCATTCTGCATCAAATGCCTTTAGCCAATGTGGTCAACTTTGGCTTTTCACAGCTGATGAGTTCCACAGAAGGAACCAAATCGCATTGAGGTTGAATAATCCAACATTAAAGTATCTTGTCTGACCTGACAAGAGCTTTCTGCCTGCCCTCGCTGTCGTCATCCACCAGCGCTCATCTCGCAAAACAAACCTGCGGCTCGATGCTCTCCGGAATATTTGCAAGCTCTGCCTGTAGCCAGTTGAGCAAACATATTAAGGAAGATACAGTATATTTTCATTCCGGCGTGTCTGTTAAGTTATACTTCTATATGACATACCTAAGCAAGCAGCGATCACGGAGTTTAGTCAAATTAGATGTTAGCATACTGCTCCTGTGGCCAATGTAAACTCATGAGAATGACATACATTAGGAGCGAACCTAGTAATTTGCACAACAACCTGCTCTTTAGGGATGAGCAAACTGCTTTGGTGGGCTCAAAGTATGGCAGGCATCTTGTTCATCTCATAGTGGCTTCTTACCTGCTTATATGTAAGAAATTGGCTGTTTATTAGTACTTATGGCTCAGTGGGTAGTACGATCACCTCACAGCAAGAAGGTCGCTGGTTCAAGTCCCGGCTGCGCCAGTTGGCATTTCTCTATGGAGTTTACATGTTCGTGGGTTTCCTCTGGGTTCTCCGGTTTCCCCCACAGACCAAACACATGTCCTATAGGTGAATTGAATAAGCTAAATTGTCCATAGTGTATGAGTGTGTGTGTGTGTGTGATTGAGTGTGTTTCCCAATACTGGGTTGCAGCTGGAAGGGCATCCGCTGCATAAAAAAAACATATGCTGAAATAGTTGGCGGTTCATTCTGCTGTCGCGACCTCTGAAATAAAGACTAAGCCGAAGGAAATAGAGTGAATGAATGAATATTCTGCATGATCTTATTCTACATCTTTAATCCTAGCCAATTTTTAAAACCAACTACTATTAATAAGCAGAAAATTTAAAGTTTATTTAGGCAAAAGTCAAAATTAATGGTTTAATAATAATGAGAATTGTACATTAAAATGCACATATTAGAATGTTCGTGAAAATTATTATGACTTTAAAAGATATATGTAGTTTTGGGGAGACAAATGTTTGTGGATAATTTTTAAAGGGTCATGAACCCTCCTCTTTCGGTTCAAGTCTACCTCAGAATTCTTTTAAAAAATGCTCCGAGATGGGCGTGGAGCAGCGCTGTGAGCAGAGGGAGGAGTGGGCGTGGCCGGCAGAGCAGAGGAGCGAACAACTGTTGTCAGTCACAAAATGAGACACAAACTGTGAGGAGACCCATGACTTTATAGTTTACAAAGTTAAAATGCAAAGAAATAAAGAGTAAGTCATTTAATGTCCTGCTACATTTGTTATTCGTAATTTCATATTCACATGACTACAATTTGTTATATCATCATAAAGATAATCGTGTTTATATAAACACTATAAATGAGGAGGACTTAGGAGGACCTAGGAGGTTTCTGTCTATTCCAACCATTAACCCTGCCGGTAATCTGGAGGATTTTAAACATGGGCGAACACAGCAATGATGTGTCTGAATGGTAATGAACTCAACTGATAAAAGACAAAGTCAGCCATTCTCCAGTTCTTGTACAGCTCTTCCGACAAAAATGCTTGCTGTAAACCAACAGCTTTGCTGTATCAGCCCTGAAAGCATTACGGGAAAAAACATGCAACAAACCCAGTGGATCATGGAAACAAACTCACATGACCCGTGCTGTAGGCAGACACGGTCTCACCCAGTCATTGGGTCTCACAGCTTGGCAGGTCTGCCTTGCCTTCGGAAAGCATGTGCTCTCATGAATAATTAAGAAGCAGGGTCTTCTCATAGGATAAGAAAACTCCGCTATGAATAATAATGAGAAACCGACGCGTCACTCCACTAGCAGATTCGCGCTACATCAACGATTTTGATCCTGCCCCAAAAATTTTTTTAAACCCGGAAGATGAAGTTAGCTGACAAAAGCTCAAAATTATTCAGTTTTCTCCACAATTAAAACTAACATGTTCTAACGTTGTCTTAACTAATGCTCAACACATACAAATCTGTTAGAATCTCAAAAAAAGTACTCCAGGATGTCTTGAACCTCTAAAATGTGTATTATTTGTCTGATATCAATATAACTAAAGTCAGATATAAAAATAATAATATTTTGTTTATGTTTGGCCATCAAATAAACTTGTTTACGGTTACTTTATGGAGTATTTCAACTCACTTCATTTTGCCAGTCAGCTGGTTAAAACCTGGCTTTTGGACCTCTTGCTGGTAACAGTCTGAAAGATCCTTTTATTCTTTGGTCCAGAGCACACGGCATCCATTTCTTCCAAAAAAATAAATAAATAAATGCTGAAATACTGATTCATCTGACCACAGTACACATTTCCACTGTGTGATGGACCATCCCAGATACCTCCGAGCCCAGAGAAGTGGACGGCGCTTCTGGACACTGTTAACATAGGGCTTCGTTTTGGCACAGTGCCGTTTTAAATGGCATTTGTGTGTGTACTACGTATTGTGGTACTTAATAAAAGGTTTGCCAAAGTAGTCCTGAGCCCATGTGGTGATATTGCTTATAGATGAATGAGGATTCTTAATGCAGTGCTGCCTGAGGGATCAGAGATCACTAACTGAAACTAGATAAAGCCAATCACCGGTTAAAACCTGTTCAAAATGCTTATATTCTGACAGTGGCTGCCTGTTCAGATTAGAGTTCAGTTTAAAAAATTGGAGTTATTGTTTTTAAATGTCTAAATGGTATGACTCCTGTTTACCTCAGTGAGTTACTGACTTTACGTCAGCATCCCTTTGGTCCTTCAATCAGGATCTGTAGGGATTGTGGGGAGATTGTGTTTTCTGTTTTGCAGCCCTCAGGCTTTGCAATGCCTCACCACCGTCAATAAAACAGGCGCCATTCTCGGTTAAATACATATTTTAGGCTGTTTGGAGGTGTGACTGTTTTTTATTTGTTTGTTTTCCTTTCTGTTCATTTGTTTGGAAATCACATTGACACAAATTTGTTCTTAAAAATTATGCTATATAAATAAAATTGTCATGAGCTTCCAACCACCTGTAAACAGATTTTGGATTATTGCATAAAAAGATGTGCATGAATTTTGAAAATGCACTTAAGAGCATCAAACTTATTATTTGACAAGAAAAATGTGCATAAACTACAGCAGAAACACTTTCACAAAATAAATTCCACTTTGTGCATTAAAAAAGTCATGTGATTTTGTTATAAGAAATCATGTGATGATAAAAATGGGTGCGATGGACAGCATTAATGGACAAACCAGTGGGCCGAACACACAGTAAAGCATCTGAAATTTGTTTTGGTCATATTAAAATCCCTTAAAGTCTGTCATCACAGTGGTTCATTATTATTATACTTTATTATTATTATTATTATTATATAATAATTATTATTACCTCGAGAACTGTCTTGAGCGTCTGCTCTCCAAAAGCCACCACATGTTTCAAGAGTTCACACTTAGCTGATAATCAATAAAGCGTATTTGGCATGCTGTCCCGGGAGAGAGCCCTGAGCTCGTAATATCCTCGAGCCCGGGGCTCCCTCTCGTTAGAAGGGCGAGAGGGGAGTTCGAGCTCAGGTAGGTCTCGAGAACTCCCCTGCTTGTCGCCGTGTGAGAAGTGTAAACTAAGGTTGTTTTAGGTGATAATTTGGTTCAGTCGATTGGCTATGGTTTGTTTTTGGATGGTGGGAGGAAACCGGGGGACCCGGGGGAAAACCCACGCGAACACGGGGAGAACATGTAAACTCCACACAGAAACACTAACCAGCCCGATAAGAGGTTAGACTAGCGGTGTTCTTGCTGTGAGGCAACAGTGCTAGCCACTGAGCCACCGTGTCACCCTATCGGAAAAAGGGGAGGAAGTAGGGGTGGAAGAGGGGGGGGGGGGGGGCTTCAAGACGAAGGTAACTGGAGTGAAAAACTCTGGTTATTTATAATGCTTCTGTAATCATCTAATGGGTCAGATTACGGAGCTAATGAGGAGCCAGCCATGTTGATCATAAGCACGTGATCCTCTCGAAATTAGTTTATGAATAAACCACACTTATTGTGTGTCGACATTGTCATCTAAGGCACAAGTTATTTAATATAGAATAAAAAGACTTGCGCTTACTCTGTTTACCTTTTTGATATTTGGTGCCAATTTATCATGCAGTGACGATTCTCTCCTCTGTGATTCATTGAATGGAAACACTGCATAGTTTTATTTTATGCTAAATTCCATTTGCAACACTGGCTCATTCTGAAAACATACCCCTATATGCATTTCTGGAGATCAAAAAATAATGTAGCCAGAGCTACGTATGGCTGCATTTCGACTTTAAAAACGAACACTACGAGCGGTGTGACGCTGTTCCTTTTCGCACTTACCAGCTGACCGCTTACCTCCATTTGGACGGCTTTCCCACTGTCACCAGTTTGTCCAGTGGCTCATCGCATACGCCAGAGGATTTGAGACGCACAGCGGAGTTAACCGGGACTACAGTGTTCGATTCTGGTAAAGAGCAGTTCCAGAAGTTGGGTAAGCCAAAAACAAAAGCCAAAAAAGTAACATAAGTAAATAACAGAGTGAGAATGTGGTAAATTCTGAAAACGTGGTAAAAATCGGGTGGCCGCGAAGGCTTTACTTTTTCTAGATTGCTTTTGAAAACACTGTCGGTTGAGTTTAGGGAAGTGGGTGGGCGCTGGTCAATCGGTGCTTTTGAAAACACTACTGGTTGGGTTTAGGGAAGGAGGAGGGTAGGTCAGTCAGTCAGTCAACAGCGGCCTCTAGCGGATTCACGTGAGAACAGCAGGTGCAAATGGCAATCCCAAGAGAAATTTGAGATCTGAAAAGTGGTCACAGCAGCCTCTGGTGGATTTGCGAAAACAAAAAAAACATACCTCTTGGGATGTATTTGGCGCTCTCCGGAAATGTATATAGAGGTACGTTTTCAGAATGAACCTGGATTGTAAAAGTTCATTTGATTAATCCAAATAATTAAGGCAGCAATATCTTTTTTACAATGAAGAGCTCAGAAAATGACCGTAATCAAAAGTTGACATTCCATTAGGCATGATATGCTGAACTTTTCAACTGGTAAACAAACTGAGGGTCCAAATTTATATTCTCTCAAGTAAATGGAAGCGGATAAAACTTCTATTGTTTAAAATACATTATTCTGTACTTCTAAAATCTATTTCGCATGTGCGTATTTACAAATGCATGATATTCTACTTGGAAATCTGATGAGGCGTATGAGATCAAGTCTTTATCCACTGATGAATCAAAAATGTGTCCCTGCAGTAAATTTAAAGCATTAAGTCTTAGATATATCATGGGTGAGAACAGCTGTTGGCAAGGTGTTGGTGAACGAGAGACTTCTTTCCCAAACAAACAACAGAAAATGTACAGGAGCACAGCGAACTCTACAGAAGGACTTCAAGTGGGCCTTGACAAGTCTGGCCAAAGAGCCAGTATGTTCAAGGATTTAATTCAAAGACGTTAAATCATCTCAGCAAGGTCAAAACCTGGGTCGTCTACCACTGATATATGAACATAAATGTGGCACTAGACGGTGAGGTTCTTTTTCCAGCACAATAGATCTTTAGATTTGGCGGTAACTTCACTGTATTAACAAACCATTGACTAACATAACCAAATCTAGTAAACTACTAATTAGCTGCTTATTAATAGTTATGTAGAAGTTGGGTTTATATATATATATATATATATATATATATATATATATATATATATATATATATATATATATATATATATATATATATATATATATATATATATATATATATTCATCATTCATTCATTTTCTTTATGGCTTAGTCCCTTTATTAATCTGGGGTCACCACAGCGGAATGAACCACCAACTTATACAGCATATGTTTTTTTTACGCAGCGGATTCCCTTCCAGGTGCAACCCATCACTGGGAAACACCCATACACACTCATTCACACACATACACTACGGACAATTTAGCTTGTTCAATTCAGCTATACCACATGTCTTTGGACTTGTGGGGGAAACCGAAGCACCTAGAGAAAACCCACGCGAACAACGGGAGAACACGCAAGCTCCACACAGAAAAGCCAACTGACTCAGCCGGTGCTCGAACCAGCGACCTTCTTTCTGTGAGGCGATTGTGCTACCCACTGCGCCACCGTGCTGCCTATATATATATATATATATATATGAAGAAATATTTCTAATGTGTTTTATGCTTAACACAAGCATATTTATAATAAAAACTTATTTTTGTTATTTCAAAACGTTCACTTGAACCAAAATCTCTTGTAGCTCACCCACATATAGAGGAAGAATTAACATAGAGACTCTCACTGCATCAGCAACTACACAGCTACTGTCTTTAAATAAAGAAACATGCAGAATAACATCAGTGTTTCTCTGTTCATCTCCGACTCAAACACTGGCTCTACTCTCCTCCACAATGGTGACACACAAAGACACAGAGGAAATTTGCTTCAGGGTTTACAGAAAACTACTGTTGTTTTTCTTGATTTTACGGAATAATTCTGGCAGCTGGGTTGCCAGCCACATACTATGTTTTACAGTCCACTCCTTTAGTTTACATTCACAGTATATTACTGTTAAAATACATGTTTACACTGTGTTTTTACATCTCAAACCTTTAATATTAATTTAAGTGGGCTGCTGTAACTTTTAAGAACTGTTTGAAAAGTTCATTTATTAAAGCAAACAAGCCAAGTAATGACAAAACGCAAGATTTGTGGACTACCTTTTTCTTTAAGCCATGTTTCTCACCTGTTAGAAGCACAAGGCGGTAAGGCTCTTCAGGCTTTCTCTGGTAAGGCAGGACCTCCTGATATATTGGTAAATGTATCCCAGAATGCACTTCCGCAATCTTCTGTTTCACCTCTTGGCTTGTGTTTTTCTTCCGGCTCAGTCGGAAACTTCTTCTTACACCAGCTGTGAATGGAAGTAAAATGGTCACACTTAATTTTAATGTACAATTCATGCTATGTCAAACCGTTAACTAAGACCTTTAGCTCAATAATCTACTAATCAGCTGCTTATTAATAGTTAGTAAGCTCGGGTTTAGGTATTGGGTAGGATTAGTTAAGTAATCATACACTATAAGTGCTAATACACAGTTATTATCTTAATAATAGGCAGGTATTAATCCAGTTGTAAATAGTGTGAATTTTTTCTTAAAAGTGCAGTAGGTGATCCGCCTAAATGCTAACCAGTTAGCATAATATCTTTGAAACACAGTCCCTCCCCTGCCGTCCAAAGCCACGCCTCCTGAAATCATGAACGCACACATTAAAGATGACAGAGACCCACTAGATCATGGCATTTGCCAGTTAGAAAACTTTACAGTACTTTATAATACTACAACTCCAAATGAAACACTGTATTATATCTAGCAAGTTTTCAGTTGTGCAGCAAAACTTGTAATAATGTGCGATATTTCCTGCATGCAAGAATCACTGGTCTCACTCTCTCACACGCTTTGTCCTAAAGCGACTACTGTATGCTTAGTGTTTGGCCGGCGACTTGCAGGAATTACACTTATTACTAAGCCATTCTTACATGGTATTTCAGAGCGAATATTCGGAGTAGCATGGTGAACAATATAGTAAGCGTGTCACTGGTTGTCATTGTTTAAAAATGAATCAATGTGAATATAAAAGCAACTTGCCCTCAGTAAAGCAGGCTAGGCAGAATAGCGCTATTTACTGATGTTTTGTTGTTAAACTAAATTAAAATCTACATTATCGATGCTGTAAAAGGACCTTATGAAAGTGAAAATAGTCACATCGATCTTTCACCGGAAGATTTCAGTGGCTGAACAACACTTCTGTGCATATAACCCATTCACAACAACACAATCTACATCAGCTTTGCGTGATTAAAATAGTTTTAAAACATACATGACCTGTCTTAAAGAAATACTTCAGCCATGGTGCAAAACTCACTCCAATATTGATTCAGGATTTTCAAAAGTTTTGATTCAGCATTTGTGTCTACCGCTGTCACTCTCTTGTGTGCACGTGAATGAAATCTACATTTGTTGACAGACAGTTTGGGCTACTTATCAGAATTATGGGAATTATCAGCTCGACAATATTTAATTGGATGAAATTTTTTTTAGTCTTATGTCTTACCCAGAATATAACAGACATATAAATACATTTAGATCATTTACTTTAATCATTACTATTGGAATGTGAAGAGACTTTCAACCAGCACAACAAAACATGTTTCTGAAGACAATCACCTACTGTACCTTTAGATTAAGGTGATACCAAAAATCCAAATGACCTAAACAACACATATATCGGAATATACATATTTTTTATACATATTTGAATGTACATAAGCATGTCATAATATGTCGAACTTGATTTGATTCTTTTTTTCTCTTTTATTGAGTAATGTGTTTAGGAATTACAGCATAATTTGCTCAGAGTTCCTACCAAGTAATGATGCCAAAGAATATTTGGGCAGTTGTACCTTGCATCTGTTCCTTATTATACAAGTGTGTTTGTCTGGATCATTAGTGTATGTTTTAGATAGCTGTCAATGTCTAGTTTTGCTTTGGAATTGGTTCCAGGAACCTAAAATCAGACACAAGGATCAAGAAAGGATCAACAAAACCCATGCTCATTATGGACGTACCCCTGAATACATTTCTGGAGATCGCAAAATACGTCCCAGGAGGTATGTTCTTTTGCAGTTTGTTTTCACGAATCCACCAGAAGTCGCTGTGTACACTTTTTCAGATTTCAAATTTCTTTCGTGAGTGCTAAATCCACCAGAGACTGCTGTCGACTGACTGACTGATTCCCCACCCACCCCCTTCCTTAAACCCAACCGACAGTGTTTTTAAAAGCACCGATCACCAATTTCACTAAACCCCACTAATAGTGTTTTCAAAAGCAATCCAGAAAAGAAAAGCCCTCGCGGCCACCTGATTTTTACCACATTTACCACATTTTCACCCTGTTATTTACTTGTTTATTTATTTTTTTTGTTTTACCTGGCTTCTGGAACCATTCTTTTCCAGATTCAAACCCCTTCATCATGGTCAACTCCTCTCTTCGTCTCAAGTCCGATGACATACATGGCGAGCTACTGAGCAAACTGGTAAAAGCCATCCACATGGAGGTAAGCGGTCAGCTCGTAGCGCGAAAAGAAACAGATGCCATCGGTGGCGTTATACCACCCCGTAGGGTTCATTTTAAAGATGAAATTAGGCCATACATAGCTCTCTATACATACATGGCTTTCACAATGAGGCTGTGTTGGAGAATTCAGAAGGCGTGAATACAAAAGGTCAGATCAATAGACATGGAAAGACCAACTGCGTGGTAATTCTCTCAGTTTGGTTAATCTCTCACTGGTAAGCTTAAAGGAACCCTCCAGTGTTTTTGGAAGTAGGCCCATTTTACAGCTTTCATAGAGTTAAAGAGCCCCTATTATGGGTTTTTGAAAATGACCTTCCATGCAGTGCAACCCAGGCTCATTCTGAAAACTTACCTCCACGGACGTTTCTGGAGACCGCGAAATACGTCCCGGCGACACGTTTTTCTGCAGTTTTTGTTTTCGCGAATCCACCAGAGGTCGCCGTGTACGCTTTTCGAGGCCGCTGTCGACTCACTTTTGGACAGACTTTCTGACTGACTGAGCGAACGATCGGCTGACCCACCCTCCTCCTTCCCTAAACCCAACCAACACGTTTCAAAAGCAATCCAAAAAAATAAAAACCTCGTCTGACTTTTTTTTTTTTTTTTTTTTACCACATCCCTGCTATTCACTTGTTTGTTTTATATTTTGGATTCTGGTTTTGTCTTACCTGCTTCCTAGAACCGCTCTTCACCAGACTCAAACCCCCGTCTTCGTGGTCAACTCCTCTCTGCATCTCAAATTCGCTGACGGACGTGGCGCGCTAACGAGACAAACTGGTTGCAGCCGGAATGCCGTCCATACGGAGGTAAGCGGTCAGCTGGTAAGTGCAAAAAGGAACGGCGTCACACCGCCCCCGTAGTGTTCGTTTAAAGAAATTAAATGCAGCCATACGTACCTCCGCCAACGTAATTCGCTGTCTCCAGAAACGTCCGCAGGGCTACGTTTTCACAATGAGCCTGTGTTGAGTGTGTAACACATCTTTTAGGGAATTGAAACCATCTAGCTGAGGTTTAAATCTGAAAGTGCACAGTGTCTAAAACTATTGATTCTTTAATGAAACAGTTGACTCAGAGTCAAATAAATAAATCCAGTTTGGTTCGGATCTTTTGCTTGAAAGCATCGACATCGATATGGTACATCACCAAATATGTAGTTCCAGATCCGGTAAAATGTGAACGCGCTTTCCCTTCAGACACTAGCAGAGTGCGAGGGATCATGGGACTGATCATGACATGAAGATGATGATCACTGACAGATAGAGATTCGGCTGCGGGGAATACTTAAATTTCACAACAATACCACAGTATAGCCAACCTAGTGCTGTGTTTGTTTCTTTCATTTTTCAGATTTTTGATACAATAACCTGCGCTGCAACGGGGGATTCATCAGACGTTGGCTGTATGGGACTTTGACAGGGACTTTAACAGTAACTGTTGCAGTTCATATGGACCAGTTTCTTCTTCCTCCGAATCATAACATGTAAGTGTGATTAAAATCGTTGCCTCGTTTTGTGTAGTTTTTAAAATATGTGTTTATTGTGTGTTATAAGTTGTAATTGCTTGTCTATTATAGATCAGTGCTTGTACTGTATCTCTCAGGTTAAATCTGTGTGGGGGTGTTCACATATTGCGTCCAAAACCACGAACCAAAACGTGACGCATGCTTCTTCCTTTACCAATTTAAATGTGTTTCTGAACTCGCGACCCTCTGTCGTTTGTCTTTGCTATGGCCACTATCACCTGTTCCTATTGACACGCTCAATTTTCAAAATAGTTAAACTTTTGCCACTGTGTGGATTAATACTGAACATGTCGTTGTTATTACTTGGGATTAGGGTTAAGAGTATATGCTAGTGTTTAACTGCATTGCTTTTTGCATTTCTGCATTGGGCTCTCTGCTACTTCATAGCTGTGGTGGGAATTTCTCTCCATCTCTTGCTGATCACAACAGACTGGGTCATCAGTCCGATCAGCGCAGATTAGCTTCGCGCTAAGGAGGGGTTTGGGAACAAATGAATCACTGAACAAATCATATGGGAGTTGTTGGGATTATTAGGTAAAAATAAATGCAGATTATAAGACAATGAAAGTGTTTTTTGACCTTGCATGCATATTATACTGTTGTTGGAGACCCCCAAAACCAAAATATGACCTTTTATAATGCAAAATAGGGGCTCTTTAAACAGTTCAGTTGTACTAAAATCATAGTTAAATCTAAACCTGCTGCAGTCATGGCACGTCAGCAAAGTTCCTTGATTATTACGCCGGATTAAGAGTACACTCTCAGAAATAAAAGTACGAGAACTGTCACTGGGGTGGTACCTTTTTAAAAGGTACACATTTGTACTTTAAGGGTCCATATTGGTACCTGAAATGTATATATTAGTACCTACAAATTTTAAAAGGAGCACTTTTGTACTTTTTAGTTGCCAATATGAACCCTTGAGGTATTAATATGGACCTTTTAGGTACAAATTTGTACCTTTTAAAAAGGTACCACCCCAGTGACAGATCTCATACCTTTATTTTTCACAGAGTGTATAGTTCCTAGCCATATTGACCCAGAAAAAAAAATCAACTTTTCATTTTAAGTTAGTCTTAGTACACGATGAGAAAACTACAAAAAGATTCAAGCTTTACATCTTCAAAAATTTTATTTGAAATCTGAGCAAGATGCTAATGGTCTAATCCGATTCAATGATTTATGCTAAGCTAAGCTAAAAGTGCTCCCACCAGACCCAGAGATTTTCTAATTGGATTAAAAAGTGATAAAACTCAATGATTTAACTCTAGGGTACTATTAAAATGAGCCTTTTCCAAACAACGTAGAGTTTTTGGTAACTCTTTAGTTTAGGTCACAATATTAACTAACCATAAACTAACACTACTAGCTTAATAAACTACTAATCTGCTATTTATTAATAGTTAGTAAGGTTGGGTTTAGGTTGTGGGTAGGATTAAGGATGCAGAATGAAATCATACTTAATAGCTACCAATGAACAGTTCATATTTTAATAATAGGCAGGTAATAAGCCAGTGTAGTTAATAGCACCAATTATAACCTAATTTAAAGTGTTCCAAGTTTCCTTTAAAAGTGACCAACCTGAATCAGCAATGTGGCAGCAAAAGAGTTAAAAATTTTCTTCTTTAAGCAACAGGACTATTAAACAGGGTGTATTTTAATAAAGACGATCCATGTGATGGAAGATTAAGTAGCTCATTTCCAGGACAGTGTTCCTGGAAGCCCCCTTGCAGCACACATTTTTGGAGGTCTTTCTTATCTGACACACCCTTGGAGTCTCTACAAACGAGATGATGAGTTGGATCAGGTCTGTTTGATTAGGGAGACATCCAAAACTAAGGTTGAGAAGCATTGCTCTGGGATTTCAGGCAGAACTGATTATTCTACAGCATGATACACTGCGGATCTTGATGACCACAATGACTCAAACAAACCTTACATGGAATATCTAACACATAAGAGCAGTAAAGCACAGGCGGAGCAGTCCTCGTCTTTGTTCTCAGTGCTTTATCATCGTGAACTGCTGATGGCTTCTCATGGCCAACACTGTGATTAGAGCATGGAAGCTGCTTCAGAGCATCGTGTAAAAGTTTGAACACTCTTTAACGTGGGACAGAGCCAATCCCTAACAATTTGAGTCTTGTTCGGATCCATTTCCATGCAATCAAGATATGAGAAATGTGAAATTGTGGAAATGTGAAGCGCATTGTTCCAAACTTGGATTCAATTCCATATCTCTAATAGCTTTGTGGACAAAGTACTTAGGAAAGAAAAGGTACTTTGCTAAGAACGTCCCAAAGCACATTGCTGATGAAAGCCTGCAAGGTTGACCTAATCAGACAACATTACCTGCATTGTAGGCTCAATGGAGATGGTCTTCTACTCTTTCCCCTTCTGGGTGAAGACCAGAGTGTAGATCCTGCATAGTTACAGATTTTTAAAGGTGCTCTAGAATGATATATCTAGGACATAGCTTACAGTCCTTGTTCGTAAGAGAAGCCCGTGTGCATAATATATCAGCTTAATATCAACTGACCTACAGTTCATGCCCCTTCCCTAAATCAAACTTGAAGAGAAAAGCCATTGTAGCTTCCACAACGTCACACAGCTTCTTTTTGGGATTCGTTTTACATGGATTCTAGAACCGTCCTTTGCCAGACTCGAACTCTGGTCTGCTTCATTCTGTGTCCCAAGTCTGAGCTACCAAACAAACTAGATAGATCAGAAAATCCCTGTAGCGTTCGCTTTACACATAAAATGCAGCTATATGTACCCACAAGCACATATTTCCAATATAGGCTCATTCTGAAAACGTAGCCCTATATACATTTCTGGTGATCGTGAATTATGTAGCCAGTAGGGATGCAACAATACAGTTAGTCTATGATACAATACATACCTTGGTTTTTTAACACGGTTTTCTGATGGCTTGACACATTTTTTTTTAATTCTATGCTTAGGCAATAGGAGCAGTAAAACGTTAAGGAAAAAAAAATTAAACAATTTATTGCACTAGACATTTGTTTTACTTAAAAGCCAAAAAAAAGTAGTTCCTAGTGTATGTAAAAATTTAACAATGAAATCTCAGCTGCTGGTAGCCCATGTACAAACTGGGGAACAGATAAATTCCTACATTTTGAAAATAAACATACATGTGAAGTTAATAAACATAAATTGACCATTTCAAATAAACATATTTGTACTTCAGTAAACATAAATAAACCATCTTAATTATCTCGGTGCTGAAAAAAGTGCAAGACGGTAGTCTGTAACTTGGATCGAGTGCTTTTATCAGATGGCAAAACCCGCATCTCCAACACAATCTCACGGCAAGTCGTAACTTTTTGATTTAGTGGCTAATTCGTATGAATTCGTACGATCTAATTCGTACTTCTTCGTACGATTTGCTCATCCACCAATGACGGTTGTGTTTAGGGGTGGGGTTAGGTGCCACGCCTCTTTTTTAAAATCATACAATTTCATACGACTGAACTCGTACGAATTAGCCACTAAACTGACAAAACGTAAAATACTTCAGTTTTCTCGTGAGATCAGGCTGGCATCTCCAATAACCGAAAACAATGGAAATCTTTAGCAATGAACACCCTCACTGCCTGTGTTATTTTTATGCATGTCTCAGAACCAGTTGGGTATGTTTGCTGGAAGGATTCAGCGAGGGATTGTTGTATTTTTGGAGGACTTTATTACCTTCTCTGCTATCCTGCCTTCAGACAGTGATTCCGCCTCGTAGCGTTCGCTTTAAAACCGAAATGCAGCCATGCATACTTCTAGCTGCATAATTCACGATCTCCAGAAATGTATATAGGGCTACATTTTCAGAATGAGCCCATGTTGGGAAAGATACATTTATCAAATGTATTTGTGTATTCTCAAGTAGCATCCAAAACACACTGCAAAAATGCTGGTTATCATGCAATTTCTTCATGCTACCCTAACACAAATCAATTAAGTTAACGTAATTGTTTCAACACATTTAAGTGGATAGAAAATAAAGCTATTAACTTGTCCCCCAAAAAAGATATAATTATGTTGTTTCAACTCATTTCAAATAGGTAGTTTGAACAAGCCGCAAAAATAATTTGAGAGTACTTGACATAAACATATTTATGTTTCGTTATGGCCCGTTTCCACTAAGTGGTACAGTACGGTACGGTACAGGAAAAAACAGATGCTTTATAAACATAAATACTTGTGTATAAATGTTGATTACTAACCTTACTATGAACATGGTTTGATAGTAACTGCAGATCAATGATAAAAATAGGCTGTAATGTCTGTTACAGTATAATTACAATTATAAATTTTAAACAATTGTCCAATTTTAAATGGTAGCTACTGTATTAGTGATTACACAATCATAAATGCATTAAAGGACACCGAACAGCTGTTGATGTTCCTCTATTTCCTTTACACGGTGATCTTGATGAACAGATGTAGAGCATATCTCACACTGCCTGCTGCAGTTTCCCTTCTACAAATGCTTGTTTGATAAGTCCCACCAATATTAATCTTGCTGAATCCCTTAAATGTTTCCAGACATTTAGTGTCCCACATGCAGAGTAAAATCCACTCTGAAGGCCAAACTGCTCCTGGTTAAATAAATCCAAGAGAAGCGAGGAAGGTTTGACAGAGATAATTAAACCAAGGCCTGAAGATGGATTTTATCTGAGTGGCCTGCTGGACTCCTACTAGATAAGAATCTCCTGATGGTAGTTTTTCTGTCTTGGGCTCTTTTTTTACTGTCATGACTCCCGTTTTTCCTGGGAGCCTCCTGTATTTCACACCCATCTTCCGCCACCGTCCCATTTAGTTATTTCAAGCGAGTAATTTATATGGCCCAATCTAGTTTTGTCACATTTTGTCCATGTTTGTCAAATTGCCAGATCTCGTATCAAGCTCATCACCTCACACAATTGACTATCTCGAAGTACCTCAGTCTGGCAGTATACACTCACCACTTTATAGGTACACCTGTCCAACTGCTCCTTAACACAAATTTCTAATCAGCCAATTACATGGCAGCAACTCAATGCATTTAGGCATGTAGACATGATCAAGACGATCTGCTGCAGTTCAAATTGAGCATCAGAATGAGGAAGAAAGGGGATTTATGGGACTTTAAATGGGGCTGGTTGTTGGAGTATTTCAGAAACTGCTGATCTACTGGGATTTTCACGCACAACCATCTCCAGGGTTTACAGAGAATGTGGGTGCAAATGCCTTGTTGATGCCATTGGTCAGAGGAGAATGGCCAGACTGGTTCCAGCTGATAGAAAGGCAACAGTAACTCAAATAGGCACTCGTTACCACCGAGGTCTGCAGAGGAGCATCTCTGAACACACAACACGTCCAACCTTGAGGCGGATGTGCTACAGCAGCAGAAGACCACACCGGGTGCCACTCCTGTCAGCTAAGAACAGGAAACTGAGGCTACAATTCACACAGGCTCACCAAAACTGGACAATAGAGGATTGGAGAAATGTTGCCTGGTCTGATGAGTCTCGAGTTCTGCTGCGACATTTGGATGGTCGGGTCAGAATTTGGCATCAACAACATGAAAGCATGGATCCATCCTGCCTTTTATCCACTGTTCAGGCTGGTGGTGGTGTAATGGTGTGGGGGATATTTTCTGTGCCTTTAAAGCTGGTTCTCCTTGCCCACCGTTCCCACGTACATGTCAGAGCCGTAGGCTTCACATAGATGAACAGCACCAGAGAATGAAGCAGATTTCCCTTACTACAGTAAAAACTTTATAAGCAGTTATTTGTTATATTTGTTCACACACAATGTTGTTATAAAGTTTAGTTTTAGCACGGCAAACGTAGATAGGATCGTTGGGTGGGGAAACTGCACTCCTGTCACGTTGCGGTGGTCTTCAAAATGGGAGGGATTTGAATCCTATTTTTTATCAATGAAAAAAAGAGACTTATTGTCTTTATATTACCCCAATATTCAATTCAATTCACCTCTATTTGTATAGCGCTGTTACAATGTAAATTGTGTCAAAGCAGCTTCACACAGAAGATCATAGTAAATTGAAACAGTGTCAGTTCAGTTTTCAGAGTTTAAGTTCAGTTCAGTTCAGTTCAGTGTGGTTTAATAATCACTACTGAGAGTCCAAACACTGAACAGTAAATCCAGCGATGCGCTGCTCTACAGATCCCGAACTATTCAAGCTAGTGGCGACAGCGGCGAGGAATAAAACTTCACCAATTGGCGAAAGTGAAGGATAAAAAACCAGAAAGAAACCAGACTCAGTTGGCCACGATAATTTCTCCTATGGCCAAACGTCTTGTGCAGAGCTGCAGTCTAGTCGCCGGAGGCTGGAGAATGCTGTGGACACACAATACCTACACACAGTTCTGTCCAAACAGCTCCCAAAGGATGATTTTCTTCATAAGTGCCCTTTAACAAGAGGAAGAGCCGGACCATTGAAACACATTGATCCCATTGACTCATAGCAGTGACAAACAGACAGTTTTAAACCTCAAAAAAATCAATGGAAGTGAATAAGACTGAAAGTCTCAAGCTCCTGCAGGTTCATGAAAAATAAGGTCAATATAGCAGAGATACTCCACCAGCCTCATCTCTGTACACAGATGACCTCGGCTACAACTAATCAACATTACTGCTTGTTTCCATCCAGAGAGGCTGGCAGTAAATAACTTGAATCAGACCTGCTGATCATAACATGATGATGTGGTGCTGACAGAGACTGACTTTATCTAGAGATTACAAAACTTAGAACCTGATGCAGAAAAATGACAGAAACATGGCCGCAGGAGCAGTTTTCAGAAAATAACACCGTGCAGGAGTCACCACTCCAGAAGGTTAATGTTCCCTAATTCATGGCCTACGCTGAAGCCGGGCTTTCACCACATGCATGCGGTCTCGCGGAAGCCGTGTTGTGGGCACGGCGAGCCCTAACTTACTGAAATGATATGGGCATCTCCTAGGTCTGACATCTGTGAAATTACACTTAGTGGGCAGAACAGCCTGTGTCTTATTATAAGTTGCAGAGATGTTTGAGCTTTTGGAAGCACTTTTGTTAGGATTGACTCGGGATCACGGTAATCCTGGCGGTCATGTTGTTTTCCAGAGTCTGTAACATGGAGGATGTTCTCAGGGCTGAACATTCTACTGATTCAGCAGCACCAGGCACATTGCAGGACATGTAGGCATTATAGTTGTCCAGGCTCCACAGTTTAGCACGTGATTTGTGGAATAATTGCAAACATAATACATATACATTGCGTTTTAAGGCCTACTGGTGCAAGAAATAATACTGTTCATAGCTTTAAAGCAGACCAAACTTTTTAAAGTGTCCAAACTTTTTCTTATGAAGGGCCAAAAACCAAACTTGATTGAGGCTAATGGGCTGAAGGTAAAAATAGTTGCCATGGGTCATTTCCTAGTTTATTTAATAATGTTTAAAAAAATACTAGAATATTAAAATTTGCTTTAATTGCTTTAAATATTAAATAATACAGTTTATTTTAACATTTAATAATGAACTTATTACAATAAAAACAAAATAATCTCATTTACAACAGAATTACACTAGGTTTTACCTTGATTTACTCCTGCGTAGTCCTATATTTGTCGAGTGACAGTATTTACATTTTAAAAAATCTAATTAATTTACAACATTTAATTTCAGTTTGCTTTTGTTTTGAAGTTCAGCAATTAAACAAACAAAAAAGGTTACGTCAGATTAAATGACGATCTCTGTGTTAAAGGCATTCGCCCCAACCCTCTCCATTATACTCACTTCTCCTCTCAGATGGGATGGTGGGCCAAATCAAAGGATACAATAGCTGCATTTCCACTGTCGGGCCAGTGCGAGCCAAGCTTAAGCTATTATATAATATAGCTTAGGCTATTTTATCGAGATATGACACTGTTGTTTTGAGCCTTCAAAAGTGAACATGTAATTTGTAAAGTTTTATGTTTTTCTGTTGTATTTATATTGTGTATTATCTCCATAACAAATAAAGAAGCCGCTCGCGGCATCAACAGAGCTGTGAAGGGAGTGCTCTTTTGCCCGGTCTCACATTCACATACAGGCATCTAAAAACACGCACATATCACGCACAAACACACTAAACTTGACAAAAACTCTCCACAGCCTTTACTGGTTGATGTGTCTTTGATATGGTGTAAAGATTATTATGCGTTATTGAAACATCAAGGATGACGCAGCAAAGAAAAGTCACTTATAAATTAAACCTTTATTATTTTATGCAACAGCCTTACACTTAAAAGGGAAACATAAGGGCGATCATAAGCAAAAAGACCCGCAGCCTATAAGGCTATAGCTTATGTTTTCTTTCCCTTATTTATTATGGCATGCCATCTTTACCAGACTCGGGCAAACTCCACCTCTCATTTCACTCCGCTCCGAAGACTCTCTTGGCTCTCTTTGGCTCAAGGTATTCGGCGGGCCAAAAAAAAGGCTGGCCGCTGGCCCAGAGAAAGCAATTGTGCAGTTTGCACCAGACGAAACACGGCAGAATTTTAAATACAGCCATTCAGAAGCACAGAATAGTGCACTCACTGCACTCCAATGATATGGTAACGTTTATAAACTAATTAATACACATTAAACCTCTTTAACATTATTAAATGTAGACGCTGAATCACTGATATGTGAGGCTTAGTCACTGTTCTAAATTTAATTTTATCTGCTGCTAATTAAATCTGCTGCTGCTTTTAGGAGTATGACAATAAATGTAATGTAAAATGGCATTCAAACTCACATTATTAGCATTTAACACTGAATAAAGCACATGAGGTTTACCTGAGCTGATTATTGTCAGTTTTTTGTTGTTCATCTGCAAGAAATAGAAACCCTTTCTAAAATATAAATTACAGGTGTTGGTTAGGACTCCTTTTATATGGAAAACCCTGCTGAAAAAAATAGCTTAAACCAGCCTAGACTGGTTGGCTGGTTTTAGCTGGTTGACCAGCCTGGTTTTAGAGGGGTTTTGGCCATTTCCAGGCTAGAAAATGGCCAGCTAAAACCAGCTTGACCAGCCTAGCCAGGCTGGGAGCCCAGCCAAAACCAGCTATGTCCAGCTTAAACCAGGCTAGTCAAGCTGGTTTTAGCTGGATTTAGCTGGTCATTTTCCAGTCTGACCAGCTAAGACCAGGCTGGAAATGGCTGGAAACCAGCCTGGAAATGGCCAAAACCCCTCTAAAACCAGGCTGGTCAACCAGCTAAAACCAGCCAACCAGCCTAGGCTGGTTTAAGCTGGATTTTTCAGCAGGGAATACTCCTTCTATTGCGTGCCGTTGCTTTTATTTAGGACACGACTTAAATCAGCCTTTGTTGGTGTTGTCAATTTGGCAACCTGCTCTTATGTGTGTTTTGAACCAGGGGTGTAATACCTAGTTCAACCACTGGGTGTTAAACTTACATACTGCACCTTTAATTAATGGACATGTTTTATAGTGTTGATATACAAGGGAAATCCAAAACGTACAGTAAATGATGTCTATTTTAGGGGGGACTATGCCTTTAAGGAAGAATGAGAGATACCCTGTAACACTGGATACCCTCTGCATGTCCAGACTAATGCATGGAGCGAGACACAGAGCCGCTCTGATGAGCCATTAAATCATCAGCAGTGATTTAACGTGCGAGCCAGTTCAGACACGACATCGCATACTGTAAAATCTGGACAGACAGTCCGCTAAAATGACGGGGAATGCTTTGTTATTGTCCCTCTTCAAAAACCGCATGCTGCACTTAACCTCATCAACACATTATCTGGAGCAAACGGTACATAAAATGCATCACATACATCATACACGACCAGACAGCATGCTAAACCCATTATCTGTTCAACTTAGACTGCCATATTCCTACTAACGCACACCAAAAACATGCCAAAGATCTGGATAAGTAAGCATGCTTTCTAGGGTTTCAAGTATGCACTCAAAAAACATATACACTCACCGGTCACTTTATTAGGTACACCTTACTAGTATCTGGGTTTGGACCCCCTTTTGCCTTCAGAACTGCCTTAATCCTTCGTGGCATAGATTCAACAAGGTACTGGAAATATTTCTGAGATTTTGCTCCATATTGACATGATAGCATCATGCAGTTGCTGCAGATTTGTTGGCAGCACATCCATGATGCGAAACTCCCGTTCCACCACATCCCAAAGGTGCTCTATTGGATTGAGTTCTGGTCACTGTGGAGGCCATTTGAGTACAGTCAACTCATTGTCATGTTTAAGAAACCAGTCTCAGATGATTCGCGCTTTATGACATGGCGCGTTATCCTGCTGGAAGTAGCCATCAGAAGATGTGTGCACTGTGGTCATAAAGGGATGGACATGGTCAGCAACAATACTCAGGTAGGCTGTGGCGTTGACACGATGCTCAATTGGTACTAATGGGCCCAAAGTGTGCCAAGAAAATATCCCCCACCCCATTACACCACCACCAGCCTGAACAGTTGATAAAAGGCAGGATGGATCCATGCTTTCGTGTTGTTGATGCCAAATTCTGACCCTACCATCCGAATGTTGCAGCAGAAATCGAAACTCATCAGACCAGGCAACATTTCTCCAATCTTCTATTGTCCAATTTTGGTGAGCCTGTGTGAATTGTAGCCTCAGTTTCCTGTTCTTAGCTGACAGGAGTGGCACCCGGTGTGGTCTTCTGCTGCTGTAGCCCATCCGCCTCAAGGTTAGACGTGTTGTGTGTTCAGAGATGCTCCTCTGCAGACCTCGGTTGTAACGAGTGCTTATTTGAGTTACTGTTGCCTTTCTATCCGCTAGAACCAGTCTGGCCATTCTCCTCTGACCTCTGACATCAACAAGGCATTTGTGCTCACAGAACTGCCGCTCACTGGATTTTCTTTTTCTGACCATTCTCTGTAAACCCTAGAGATGGTTGTGCGTGAAAATCCCAGTAGATCAGCAGTTTCTGAAATACTCAGACCAGCCCGTCTGGCACCAACAACCATGCCTCGTTTAAAGTCACTTAAATCACCTTTCTTCCTTATCTGATGCTCCGTTTGAACTGCAGCAGATCGTCTTGACCATGTCTACATGCCCAAATGCATTGAGCTGCTGCCATGTGATTGGATGATTAGAAATTTGCGTTAACAAGCAGTTGGACAGCTGTACCTAATAAAGAGGTCCGGTGAGTGTATTTTTTTTTTTTGTTACTTGTTCAGACTGCTTATTAATAATGAGCTGAACCAACACAATTCTTTAGAGATTTTGTGGGGTAACTTAGTTGTTTTAAGTTCAATCAACTTAAGTTTCTAAAAACAATTAAGTTTTGCTTAATCTATTTGTGCTGAGACACGATGAAGGAATTGTGTGGAACCCAGTGTGCAGAAAAAATGTCGGGTTCCACAATTACTTCATGTTGTCTCAACACAAAACGATTAAGTAACTTTTTTAACATTTTTACAAATTTAAGTAGACTGAACAAAAAACAATTAAATTGTAGCAAAAAACACACAAGAATTGTGTTGTCATTCATTTTCTTTTCGGCTTAGTTCCTTTATTAATCTGGGGTCACCACAGCGGAATGAACCACCAACTTATCCAGCATATGTTTTACACAGCGGATGCCTTTCCAGCTGCAACCCATCACTGGGAATTACATCCATACACACTGATTCATACACATACACTACGAACAATTTAGCTTACTCAATTCCCCTATAGCGCATGTCTTTGGACTGTGGGGGAAAAAAGAGCACCCGGAGAAAACCCACGCAATCACAGGCAGAACATGCAAACTCTCACAGAAATGCCAACTGACCCAGCCAGGGCTCGAACTAGAGACCTTCTTGCTGTGAGGCGATTGTGCTACCCACTGCGCAACCGTGCTGCCCCAGAATTGTGCTGTTTCAACTAATTTTAAATAAGTAGCTTGAACAAGCAGCGAAATCATTTTTTTGAGTGTAGAAGCATGTGTGGGACTGCATGCTGATTAAATAATCTGGTTCGTAAATACAGCCTGTTTTTTTTCCCCCATGTCTGGATCTTATTGGGATTTTTGCTGATACCTTTTCCAGGTTTCCCCAGTTTAATATCCCACCACGCCTCTCCATCATGACCCGTTTCATATATCCCACTATACTTGTATCTCTGTATGCTTATACTCAGAACAGCACCTCAAAATTCTACACTTTAAAAAGTAATTAGTTGACTTTACTTAAAAAACAAAGGTGGCACGGTGGCTCAATGGTTAGCACTGTCGCCTCACAGCAAGAAGGTCGCTGGTTCAAGTCCCAGCAGGGTCAGTTGGCGTTTCTGTGTGGAGTTTGCATGTTCTCCCCGTGTTGGTGTGGGTTTCCCCCACAGTTCAAACACATGCGCTGTAGGTGAATTGGGTAAACAAAATTGTCCATAGCGTATGAGTGTGTGTGTAAATAAGTGTTTCTCAATACTGGGTTGTGGCTAGAAATGGGGCATTCGCTGCATGAAACATATGCTGGAATAGTTGGTGGTTCATTCCGCAGTGGTGACCTCTGAAATAGAGACCAAGCTGAAGGAAAATGAATGAATGACACTAAAAAAGAAAGCAAACTCGTTGCCTTATAATTATTATGTAAACAAACTATATGCATAGTTATAAAAGTTAAGTTAATGCGTTTACTGACTTTATGTAAAATCAACTTGTTGCTTTTAAGCCAATGGGGTTTACTCACTTCTTTAAAGTAAAGTAACTAATCGATTTTTACAGTCTAGCGAGGGGCTTTGCTGAATAGATTTATTGAAGAATGTTGACAGTTGCTCAAAAAAGCATCTAGTGCTACCAGAGCTCATGCAAGGCATCCAATTTTCCATCACATACTTGCTGCAACGGCGCTGTGATAAATCTGGAGCTGGCAAAGTACCGTCTCATTGTAATGTCTTAAGCATGAGGGACCCTTGATGCTAGTTTGGCCATTGTGTGTCCTGGAGATTAGACGTGGACATGTTGGCTTTAGTAGTGGGGTCAAGTTTGCCAAAAGAGCTGAAAATGAGGCGCGTCTCTGTTAGATTCATCCAGTAGCCTTTAGCCGCTAAACGAGCGCATGTTTAGCTCTCAGATGGCCTTTATCGCTAATGGTCCAGCGCAAAGCACTCTGTCTGGAGCCATCAAAGCCCCTTCCATTAGCATGAATGCTCAAACCAGATCAGGCGAAATCGAAAACTAATGAGCCTCACCTTGAATAAACATCATCCTCGTAATGGTGTGGGAGGACGATGCGAAAGTAAATGAAACACGATGAGATATCGCTAACAACTGTCTTGTTCATCAGCATTATAGAGAACAGGCCAGATCGCAGAGACTGTGCAAAAAATGTGATTTAGTTAACAATCATGTTGTTTGTATTTATGTTAGGGATGCACAGTATATCGAAAATGGCCAATAAACAGTATTTTTATTAGTATCGTTATCCGATAACAATATTTGGTTAGAATCCTTATAAGAACAACATTATATTTGGAAATAGGCTCATTTTTAGAGTCACCTAGAATTAAAAAGTTAAGTTTTTCCATTTTTGAATCTATCGAGCTGATCTAGATTTAGCTTAGCTTAGCATAGATCATTGAATCTGATTAGACCGTTAGCATCTTGCTCAAAAATGTCAAAAAAAGAGATCTGATATTTTATTCTATTTAAAGCTTGACTCTTCTGTAGCTGCTTTGTTAATGACTTTTGTAAATCACACAGTATTTAACTGTAAAATGAACTGCATTTTACTGTATGTTATCCAGTATGTTACTGTTTTGGGCATTGTGAAATGTGCATTTAAGCAACTGCATTGTGAGAATGACTATATTTTACAGTTAAGATATACGTAAAATACTGTAAATACATATACAGCGAGATAAATGGTGCTGTAAAGGTAAATAGGGTGTTTTTGCTGTAATTGATTTACAGTAAGTTACTGTAAATTCTACAGGAAACAGTTAACACTGTACAGTTAACAGTGTACTAATACCAAAAGAAAACGAACATTTTCTAGTTTGATATAGGTAGAATCTATACTCTCATTCTTGTGTATTAGTCAAGGTAAATGAAACACCATGAGATATCGCTAACAACTGTCTTGTTCATCAGCACTGTAGAGAACAGGCCAAGCACAGAGACTGTATGTAAAATGTGATTTAGTTAACAATCATGTTGTTTGTATTTATGTTAGGGATGTACAGTATATCGAAATTGGCCTATAAATTATATTTTTTTATTTTACTGTTATCAGTCAGATAACAATATTAGATTAGCATCTTTAAAAAACATTTTAGAGTCACCTAGAGTTAAATATTTAAGCTTTACCATCTTGTAATCCATGGAGCCGAACTAGATTTAGTTTAGCATAGATCATTGAATCGGATTAGACCGTTAGCATCTCGCTCAAAAATGTCAGTAAGAGAGATTTAATATTGTATTCTATTTAAAGCTTGACTCTTCTGTAGCAACACTGTTAATTTTTTTTTGTAAATTACAGTATTTATCTGTAAAATGAACTGTATTTTACTGTGGGATGTTACTGTTTTGTGCTTTGTGAAATGTGCATCTGTGCAACTGCATTGTGAAAATGACTGTATATTTTACACTAAAGTTATACATATTAGGTACACCTGTCCAACTGGCAACTGCTCCTAATGCAAATTTCTAATCAGCCAATCACATGGCAGCAACTCAATGCATTTAGGCATGTAGACAAGGTCAAGACGATCTGCTGCAGTCCAAACTGAGCATCAGAATGGGGAAGAAAGGGGATTTAAGTGACTTGGAACGTGGCATGGTTGTTGGTGCAAGATGGGCTGGTCTGAGTATTTCATAAACTGCTGATCTACTGGGATTTTCACGCACAACCATCTCTGATGGTCCGAAAAAGAGAAAATATCCAGTGAGCGGCAGTTCTGTGTGCACAAATGCCTTGTTGATGCCAGAGGTCAGAGGAGAATGGCCAGACTGGTTCCAGCTGATAGAAAGGCAACAGTAACTCAAATAACCACTCGATACAACTGAGGTCTGCAGAAGAGCGTCTCTGAACATCTCATTTCAGACTGGTTTCTTGAACATAACAATGAGTTTACTGTACTCATATGCCCTCCACAGATCTCAATCCAATAGAGCATCATTGATGTGGTATATGTGTGTATATATATATATATAAATTCTGTAAATACATATACAGCAAGATAAGATATGGTGCTGTAAAGGCAAATACAGTGTTTTTGCTGTAACTGATTTACAGTATGTTACAGTTAAGGTAAGTGGTAGCAAACTATATGGGCTGAATTTAGTAATTTAGTAGGGTAGAATTGGCTTGGAACTATACTCTTATGGGCTGCACAGTGGCGCAGTGGGTAGCACGATTGCCTCACAGCAAGAAGGTCGCTGGTTCGAGCCTCGCCTGGGTCAGTTGGTGTTTCTGTGTGGAGTTTGCATGTTCTTTCCGTGTTGGTGTGGGTTTCTTCCGGGTGCTCCAGTTTCTGCCACAAGTCCAAAAGACGTGGTACAGGTGAATTGGGCAGGTTAAATTGTCTGTATTGTATGTGTGAGAATGAGAGTGTATGGATGTTTCCCAGTGATGGGTTGTGGCTGGCAGGGGCGTAGCAGCCGGGTGGGATCCGTCCCCTTCACTTTTAGAGACAGACCATTTAAAACAGGTGATTAATAATTATATGAACACATGATCTCATACAGCCGTCCCCCCACTTTTAAAATGTCCGTTACGCCCCTGGTGGCTGGAAGGGCATCCGTACAAAACATATGTTGGCGGTTCATACCGCTGTGGTGACCCCTGATTAATAAAGGGACTAAGCCGAAAAGAAAATGAAGGAATGAATGGGTAATAATTTAGCAGTTATTCCTGAGTAATAATCAACGTACCACATCTGCAGCAAGAGCAATGATATTACGCAGTGCCTGAAAATAGTCCCTCAGTAGGTAACTCATTTTTAAAAAAAAAGTAAGGTCCCGCAGATACCGTCTTATAAACGAACACTGTACTAATGGAGGTTGCGGTTATTCAGACAAATAAATAAATCCTTACCTATATGTATGCCACTTATAGCTCCATAGTCCACATCCGCTGGTCACAGAGTGAAAGCAGGGCAGAGGGAAAAGAGGAAAAAAATAAGTGCACTCCAATCAAATAATGATAAATGTGAGACGAAGTCAAGGCAGCCCTTAATCATGACATGCTGAAAGAAAGGGGTAATTTGCAATGTTACTGTTTTTTACCCATGATGTAAACAAAGACAGAAATACTGGCAAATTAGAGCTGGGTTACTGTTACTTGACAGCGCGCTGAAAAGGATGAAAAATTACCTTCCATGTTGTCTGTTCAGTGTGAGTGAGAGGGCAAGAAAGAGAGACAGAGATGATCAGAAGCTGCACTCACATTTAGAAGAAAAGGAAACCTTAAATTTGTAATATTGACGAAATAAATGTTCATTCTGAGATTACAGAGACCTCAAAGCTATTTGACAATGAACGAAGCAGCACTTAGATACTGCGAAAGCCACTTCATCAGTCAGTCCTTCTGTATAATCAGTGATGTCATTTTGACTTGCTAAATGTGGACTAACTTGGCCACAAAGTTCAACAGCGCTCTCCCCTGCTGAAAAATCCAGCTTAAACCAGCCTAGGCTGGTTGGTTGATTTTAGCTAGTTGACCAGTCTGGTTTTAAAGGGGTTTTGGCCATTTTCAGGCTGGTTTCCAGCCATTTTCAGCCTGGTCTTAGCTGGTCAGGCTGGAAAATAATCAGCTAAATCCAACTAAAACCAGCTTGACCAGCCTGGTTTAAGCTGGACATAGCTGGTTTTAGCTGGTCATTTTCCAGCCTGACCAGCTAAGACCAGGCTGGAAATGGCAGGAAACCAGCCTGAAAATGGCCAAAACCCCTCTAAAACCAGGCTGGTCAACCAGCTAAAACCAGCCAACCAGCCTAGGCTGGTTTAAGCTGTTTTTTTCAGTAGGGTCACAGTCACTATCCATCTTGTGCACAGACTGTGAGTTCAGACTGCACGATTTTAGCCCAGATAGTGTGTCCACAGTCATACTGAAGTGCTATCAACACAATAAGTCTCTTTTTTTCAAATATTCTGGTGTTAAAATAGGACCCAAATCCCAGTGAGTTTAAGGCCCAACGCAACGTAACGTAGGAGTGCGGTTTTCCCTGCCCACTGATTGATTGATTGATTGATTAAAAATAAATAAAAATAAAACAATATAAAATTCAGTTCCTCAAAATAGCAACGCGCCAACGATGCGTCTTAACACACCTCCTTTATAGACCAGCACACTCATGAGTCCACAAAGTGGCGCAAATTGATTTTGTTATTTAAACAACGTGGTGCAAAATGTGAAAATTAGGGTTGCGCTGGTCTGAAAATAACACAGAATCGTGCAAAACACATCTTGCACCTTATTGCGCCGGGTGTAGGATAAGGCCCATACTATGGAAGTCAATGGTTCCAGATTTCCAGCATTCTTCAAAATATCTTCTTTTGTGTTCAACAGGCGAAACAAACTCAAACAGGTTTGGAACAAGTAAAGGGTGAGTACAATGACAAGAACATTTTTACAGTGTTTGTAACTTGTACGATCTTCAATGAGGAGCTTGTTCAGATGAAGCAAAGTCAGCGAATTTTGCAGAGGAACTGGCATCCAGTGCCACTTTATAAAAGACAGAACGGTTTCTTTTATTTTCTACTGATCTCCTAAAAAAAAGAGAAAAGTTTTCCTCTAAAATAACTCTAAACACTTCTCCTCTCTACTCTCTCATTTAGTGGCTGTGGGATGTAAACATTGACATGATGAGCACTTTTTTTTTTTGACTGATCTACCGTGAAAATGAGAACAGCGGATAAAAGACATGCAAATAAAGCAGCGTTTCCATCCAACGAGTCAAAGAGAACAAAATCGTCGACTGGTGACAAATATCAAAAGTAAAAATTAAATTTGCTAGTAGGAGAGTCCTTTTGTTATTTAAGAAATTAAATGCGACTCAAAGACAAAACCACTACGAAATGAACGTGTGGTGGCGTTTGAAGGAGTGAGACATGGAGCACAGACGCTCTTGATTCTGGAGGTTATTAATAATATTATACACTAATACCGAAATGGTTACGACATTTTAGAATGACCAAAACATCATTTCCGATGTTTTACAGTGTGTTCAGCATGTAATTTTATGGCTTTATATTTGATTCATTGTATATCTGACATGTCCGTTTATGAAAGATTATGCAGGAATTGAGTTTGGCCTAAATTGTTTTGTTTTTGAAAGGCAAAAAATAAAAATAAAACAATATAAAATTCAGTTCCCTAAAATAGCAACGCGCCAGGTCTTAACACACCTCCTTTATAGACCAGCACACTCATGAGTCCACAAAGTGGCGCAAATTGATTTGTAAATTAAACAACGTTGTGCAAAATGAGAAAATTAGGGTTGCACTGGTCTGAAAATAGCAACAAATCGTGCAAAACACATCTTGCACCTTATTGCGCCAGGTGTAGGATAGGGCCCATACTATGGAAGTCAATGGTTACAGATTTCCAGCATTCTTCAAAATATCTCCTTTTGTGTTCAACAGGTGAAGCAAACTCAAACAGGCTTGGAACAAGTAAAGGGTGAGTACAATGACAAGAACATTTTTACAGTGTTTGTAACTTGTACGATCTTCTATGAGGAGCTTGTTCAGATGAAGCAAGGTCAGCGAATTTTGCAGAGGAACTGGCATCCAGTGCCACTTTATAAAAGACAGAACGGTTTCTTTTATTTTCTACTGATCTCCTAAAAAAAGAAAAGTTTTCCTTTAAAAACAACTCTAAACACTTCTCCTCTCTACTCTCTCATTTAGTGGCTGTGGGATGTAAACATTGACATGATGAGCATTTTTTTTTTTGACTGATCTACCGTGAAAATGAGAACAGATAGGAAAATGAAATCATTTTGGAAGAAAACCAATGTGCTTTTCTTTTTTGGAGGAGACAAATCCAAAGCTCGAATTATGTGTGTGGCCTTGACTTTTGTAGCCACAACGCAATGGTAGCCAAGGGGCAAGACATGGATATTCAGTCCAATTGTCCGTCATGCTGTGGTCAGGGTGGATTTTTGGAAACAGCAACTGCAGTTTTTTTTTTTCCTGCGACTTGTCCTAAGCATGTCCTCACCTGCGGTTCATCGGGGAATGATGTGTTTCATGCTTGTACAGAGCCAGTAAAAACGCTGGTGCTGTCTTGAGTTTAACATGTGGCATTTTGGTAACCTCGTGCCTGTGTTATAGGGGAGGCCGTGAAGTGACCTGCGGATCATGGCTGTGTGAGGACGCAGAGCCGCAGAGCAGCTGTCACTCTCCCCGCATCCAACCCACAGATGGAGCTTTTATAGGGAGGGCTGTTGCTTTGAATAGACCTACAATGGCTTTTCAAGATGAAATCAAACTGTTCCAGATCCATCTATTGGCTGCTCTCTTTTCCACCCGCATTAATTCCATCTACCATCTATGCGGGAGCCAAATGAAGACAAATGCATGCTACTTTGAGATTGAGAGAGTCACCGTGTCACTTGTGAATGCACCAGTGTGTTAAAAGTGATAGTTTACGCAAAAATTAAAATTACGCCTCAAAGACAATACCACTACGAAATGAACGTGTGGTGGCGTTTGAAGGAGTGAGACGTGGAGCACAGGCGCTCTTGATTCTGGAGGTTATTAATAATAGTATACACTAATACCGAAATGGTTACGACATTTTAGAATGACCAAAACATCATTTCCGATGTTTTACAGTGTGTTCAGCATGTAATTTTATGGCTTTATATTTGATTCATTGTATTTCTGACATGTCAGTTTGTGAAAGATTACGCAGGAATTGAGTTTGGCCTAAATTGTTATATTTTTGAAAAAAAAATGTATAAATAAAAATAAAATAATATAAAATAAATAAATATAAATAAATAAATAAATAAAAAGAATGTGCTCAGCCTGCTGGTCTGTCCATTCACACACGTTTTTATCATCACATGACTTTTTTAATGCACATACTAGAATTTGTTCTGTAAAAGTCTTTCCATCGTAGTTTATGCACATTTTTTCTTATCAAATAAAAAGTTTTCTTACTCAGATTTAACTTACGAATTGTGTTTTGTGTATTTACGAATTGTGTTTTGTGTATTTACGAATTGTGTTTTGAATTTACAAATTGTGTTGTGTATTTACGAATTGTGTTTTGTGTATTTACGAATTGTGTTTTGTGTATTCACGAATTGTGTTTTGTGAATTTACGAATTGTGTTTTGTGTATTTACGAATTGTGTTTTGTGTATTTACGAATTGTTTTGAATTTACGAATTGTGTTTTGAATTTATGAATTGTGTTTTGTATTTACGAATTGTGTTTTGTGTATTTATAAATTGTGTTGTGAATTTACAAATTGTGTTGTGAATTTACGAATTGTTTTGTGTATTTACGAATTGTGTTTTGAATTTACGAATTGTGTTTTGAATTTACGAATTGTGTTTTGTGTATTTACGAATTGTTTTGTGTATTTACGAATTGTGTTTTGAATTTACGAATTGTGTTTTGAATTTACGAATTGTGTTTTGTGAATTTATGAATTGTGTTTTGTGTATTTACGATTTGTGTTTTGAATTTACGAATTGTGTTTTGTGTATTTACGAATTGTGTTTTGTGTATTTACGAATTGTGTTTTGTGTTTTTAGGAATTGTGTTTTGTGTATTTACGAATTGTGTTTTGTGTATTGACGAATTGTTTTGAATTTACGAATTGTGTTTTGTGAATTTACGAATTGTGTTTTGTGTATTTACGAATTGTGTTTTGAATTTATGAATTGTGTTTTGAATTTACGAATTGTGTTTTGTATTTACGAATTGTGTTTTGTGTATTTATAAATTGTGTTTTGAATTTAGAAATTGTGTTGTGAATTTACGAATTGTGTTTTGTGTATTTAGGAATTGTGTTTTGTGTATTTACGAATTGTGTTTTGAATTTACGAATTGTGTTTTGAATTTACGAATTGTGTTTTGTGTATTTACGAATTGTGTTTTGTGTATTTACGAATTGTGTTTTGTGTTTTTAGGAATTGTGTTTTGTGTATTTACGAATTGTGTTTTGTGAATTTACAAATTGTGTTGTGTATTTACGAATTGTGTTTTGTGTATTTACGAATTGTGTTTTGTGAATTTACGAATTGTGTTTTGTGTATTTACGAATTGTGTTTTGTGTATTTACGAATTGTGTTTTGTGTATTTACGAATTGTTTTGAATTTACGAATTGTGTTTTGAATTTATGAATTGTGTTTTGTATTTACGAATTGTGTTTTGTGTATTTATAAATTGTGTTTTGAATTTACAAATTGTGTTGTGAATTTACGAATTGTTTTGTGTATTTACGAATTGTGTTTTGAATTTACGAATTGTGTTTTGAATTTACGAATTGTGTTTTGTGTATTTACGAATTGTTTTGTGTATTTACGAATTGTGTTTTGAATTTACGAATTGTGTTTTGTGAATTTATGAATTGTGTTTTATGTATTTACGATTTGTGTTTTGAATTTACGAATTGTGTTTTGTGTATTTACGAATTGTGTTTTGTGTATTTACGAATTGTGTTTTGTGTTTTTAGGAATTGTGTTTTGTGTATTTACGAATTGTGTTTTGTGTATTGACGAATTGTTTTGAATTTACGAATTGTGTTTTGTGAATTTACGAATTGTGTTTTGTGCATTTACGAATTGTGTTTTGAATTTATGAATTGTGTTTTGAATTTACGAATTGTGTTTTGTATTTACGAATTGTGTTTTGTGTATTTATAAATTGTGTTTTGAATTTACAAATTGTGTTGTGAATTTACGAATTGTGTTTTGTGTATTTAGGAATTGTGTTTTGTGTATTTACGAATTGTGTTTTGAATTTACGAATTGTGTTTTGAATTTACAAATTGTGTTTTGTGAATTTACGAATTGTGTTTTGTGTATTTATGATTTGTGTTTTGAATTTACAAATTGTGTTTTGTGTATTTACGAATTGTGTTTTGTGAATTTACAAATTGTGTTTTGTGTATTTACGAATTGTGTTTTGTGTATTTACGAATTGTGTTTTGTGTATTTACGAATTGTGTTTTGAATTTACGAATTGTGTTTTGTGAATTTCCGAATCGTGTTTTGTGTATTTACGAATCATGTTTTGAATTTCCGAATTGTGTTTTGAATTTACAAATTGTGTTTTGAATTTCTGAATTGTGTTTTGTGCATTTACAAATAGTTTTGTGCATTTATGATTTGTGTTTTCAATATAAGAATTGTGTTTTGTGTATTTCCGTATTGTGTTGTGAATTTCCAAATTTAGATTTTTGTATTTCCGAATTGTGTTGTTAATTTTTTAATTTTGTTTTGTGTATTTCCGAATTGTGTTTTGAATTTACCAATTGTCTTGTATATTTACAAAATTGTGTTTTGTGTATTTATGAATTGTGTTTTGTGTATTTACGAATTGTGTTTTGTGTATTTACGAATTGTGTTTTGTGTATTTACGAATTGTGTTTTGTGTATTTATTAATTGTTTTGAGCATTTATGAATTGTGTTTGAATTACGAACTACATTTGTGTTTTTACAAATTGTGTTTTTGTGAATTGTGTATAAATTTTATTTCGTAAATGTATTATTTTTGAGACTCATCTGGCTCCATAATAAGTAGCCTAACATGTTACGACTGTAAGACAGAAATCTTGTGCTTGAGACAAGTGTCTGAAAGCTTTCCGTGGCTGAGTATGAATGTGTTCACACGTAGTAAAACATTTTTTAATATGTCCAGGCAGAGCCGCTGTGATTTACAGCACTTGCTCAGACTTTATCAGGTCATTTATTCAGCTCAGGTCTCCAGAGAAGAGCCGCTCTGCGAAGACACACTCATCTCGGACTGTCACTATCAGGGCTTTGTGTGCTGATCTTAAACCTGACATCAGTCCATTTCCACAATCATTTCCACATCGCTCTCTAACACACCGTAAGGGATGTTGAGTCTGTGTTTTGTTTGTACTTTTTATCCAAAAAGGAGCTCAGAAATGAAGAGCACTAGCTTTTTCTGTATACTTTAAAAAGGTGTTTTGTTTTAAGGCCTTATATTTAGTACTGTATATAGAGCTTATATGAATTAGTTTTAAATGCATAAACTGGATGTTGCGACCATTTTTTATTTATATATATTTTTTCATATTGTGACACAGTTTTAAGAGAAACAGAGTATTAAAGGAGAAGGAGAAGGGTGGGTCAGTCGATTGGTCAGTCAGTCAGTCAGTCAGTCGACAGCAGCCTCTGGTGTATTTACGTGAGAACAGCAGGCGCAAATGGCACTCGCGAGAGAAACTTGAGATCTGAAAAAGCATACACAGCGGCCTCTGGTGGATTCTTGAAAAAAAAAAACTGCAAAAAATAAAATAAAATTTACCTCCTGGGACATTTTTGGCATTCTTCAGTAAATATATAGCGGTATGTTTTCAGAAAGAGCCTGGATTGGGTTTTTGTGAGCTTACCACTGAACGCCCTTGAAACTCTGGGTGAGTGGAACAAAACTTCAGGCCTCTGTAACATCACTCTCCTGTAGGAAAACAAAGCAGCACTGAACACCTCAACATCACAGTTACCTCAGAGAAACTCATTATAAATACTTTAAACCTGTCTATTGAAAGTCAGAAAGGCAGATCCCAGTTTAAAATAACTATTCAATGTAATTAACCCTAACTTTATATCAAGGTCAAACTGAAAAATGCAACAATACTGACATTTTAAGCAATTTCATTACTATGCCAAAGGGAAGCCCTATGTTAACAGTGTCCAAAAGCACCTTCGACTTCTCTGGGCTCGGAGGCACCTGGGATGGACCATCACACAGTGGAAACATGTACCATGTACTGTGGTCAGATGAATTACACATTACAAAGCCCTGGCTGCAGAGGAAGAGGATACAAGTACTTGACTGGCCTGTCTGCAGTCCTGACTTGGCTCCAATAGAGAATGTGTAACACATTTTGAAGTGCACCCCGTACTGTTGCCCAACTTAAGACTTGTTTGCAGGAAGATTTGGGACAAAATGACACCTGAAACACTTCATTACTTGGTGTCTTCAGTCCTGCTTCCTGCTTCGCTACTGTTCGGACGTCTTTGCCTACTGCTCCGCTCTCTGCTCACTTGCTTTTATATCTTAAACCCTAATTTTAACTTGAGCCTATCAGCACAGTGCTCAAACGACACAGCTTGAAGATCAGCATCGATTCTACAAACTTTCTGGAATATAGCTTTACTAACAAGAGGGGAATTATTGTCTAAACAATCCTCCCGCTACCAGCTATCAGCTGCTCACATTCCTGAGACGGGAAAACACGGCTGTGAAAATGCCTCTGGATCGGATTAATTCAGATTCTCACTGCTGTACAAACTGCCACAAACTTCTACAAAAGATTGCAGTTCTTGAAACAAAGTTACTTGCGATCCAACCAGAACTGCAGCGTCATTGTGGACGCTCACAGCAAATAGCCGGTGAGTCCCATAAATCTATTCCTACCACTATTTCGAGCACTGAAAAACAAATTAAAACTGTGGAAAATGAGTATTGGCATAAACAAGGTGCGAGACCAAAGGGTACTCGTGGGGTCAGATCATATGCTGCCGCATTAGCGTCCTCTACCCCAAATACAGCTCGGACTCAAATACAGCTTGAGAACAGATATGAAGTATTGAGTAATATGGGTGAAGAATCCCCAAATGCAGTCAGACAGAGATCGCATGACTCAGCAGCTAACTCTGCATGGAACAGAGGCTCAAGGCCGACTAGACAGCGGCATTCTGCTCCGATCGCACCTGAGATAAGAACACTAGTTGTAGGAGATTCAATAATCAGGAGTTTTAGGAGCAAATCTACAATGACATACTGCTTCCCTCATGCAACAGTTTCTGATGTAAACAAAGAACTTAAGGAAATTCTGAAGAAGCACAAGACTGCAAAACGGATTATCATCCATGTGGGAAAGAATGATATTCGGAAGGAACAGTCAGAACTGCTCAAGAGAGATTTCTGTGAGCTCTTGGAAACAGTTGAAAGAGTGAAAATTCAGCCGTTCATCAGTGGACCGCTCCCTGCAAGAGGGACAAACATGTTTTCACGGCTTCTTGGTCTAAATGTATGGCTGCAGAAAGCATGTAACAGGAAAGGACTGAATTTTATTGACAACTTCAATCTCTTCTGGAACCAAAGACAACTGTTGACATCAGACGGCCTTCACCCAAACAAACTTGGTGCAAAGGTGCTAAAGGACAATATCTTCTTCTCCCTCCATCATCCATCAGCTGTATGTGCCACTGACCTCAATCCAACTGGCACATACACACCTAGCAAATGTCCAGATGACCACAGGACCTCAAATCAGCTCCGGAGTGGACTTGGGGCTGATGCATCACCCAAGGACAGTGATAACGCTACGCAGCCAAAACACCCACTGTTGATAGAGACACTATCGCTGGCCCTCTGCTCAACACAGACAGACTGTGACGCATCAGAACAGCATCATGTCTCGTCACTAAAAAATGATCCTCAGGAAAACACCCAGGAAAACATATTTCAACACCCAGAATCTCCAGAGCCACAGCCTCTGTCACCAGACACGTTCTCATTATCATCTTGCTCGCCTCTCTTGGGTTTCTCAAAAAAGATGGAGGAACTGGTGCATGCTGGAACTAAACTTTCACACTCTATTGCCGCAAGCCCCCAGTTACCAACCAAAAAGCGGCCTGCTCCACAACCACCTCTGAGCCCACCTGGAAGAGCCCTCCGACATTTGCCCCACCGCCAGGGCCCAAACAACAACGCACCATCTTCAGCTGGTGAACAAAACTGCTCTCCATGATGTGTCTCGGGTGCCTGCTTAGATAACAGTGTCTTTATCAGATGTTTACAGAACAAGCAGGAACCCAGTGTGCCTGTAGCTTTCTCAACACATATATGTGTTGTATTACGTGACAGAAAACTGAAGACTTTTTCAGGCCGTATAGCAAATCACTCAAATCTTGTGTCTATTAAATATAAATCTGAGACTACTGTAGCAAAAACAGCTAAAACTGTTAAGTTAGCACTTTTAAACATCCGATCACTCAACAATAAGTCACTTTTAGTCAATGATTTTATCAGCTCAAATTGCCTTGATTTTATGCTTTTAAATGAAACTTGGCTAGATGACAACTGTAGTGCAGCAGTTCTGAATGAAACAGCTCCTTTAAACTTTGACTTTTTGAGTGTTTGCAGAGCCAATAGGAGAGGTGGAGGCATTGCTGCCCTGTTTAAAGATGTCTATGAGTGTAAACAAGTGTCATTTGGTGACTTTTTGTCTTTTGAATATCTGAGTATAGCACTAAAAGGTGCTCCACGTATCTTACTGATCATTATCTACAGACCTCCAAAATATTCTCCAGCTTTTATTGATGATTTTACAGAGCTGTTATCATTAGTAACCTCTGAATTTGACTATTTTACCATTGCTGGGGATTTTAATATTCACATTGATAATCCAGAAATCAATGCTGTAAAAGAACTGATGACTGTTTTGAACACTTTTGATCTGACTCAGCATGTTCAAGGACCCACACACAATCGTGGACACACTCTTGATCTACTTATAACTAAGGGTTTACACATTTCATCAACTGTTGTTAAGGATGTTGCACTATCTGATCATTTCTGTATTTTCTTTGATATATTGATCACTCCAGCTATTAAAGACAGATCTGTCTCTGTCAGAAAGAGATGCATAAATGAGAACACTAATGAGCAGTTTATGAAGGCCATATCGCTAGCACCAAGTATATCTGCAGACTCTGTTGATTCTCTTCTTGATTTGTTTAACTCTAAAGTTAAGAATGTCATAGATGACATTGCTCCTGTTAAAGCCAAGAAGATAACTAGCACCCAAAGGGGATCTTGGACTAGGTCCCCAATAATACAAATGGCGAAAAGACAGTGCAGAAAAGCTGAGCGTATGTGGAGAAAGACGAAACTAGTAATCCATTATAATATCTATAAAGACAGTCTTCGTGCTTTTAATATGGAACTAAAAACTGCTAGGCAGACTTTCTTTTCAAGCCTTATAAACAGCAACGTAAACAATGCTCGTAAACTCTTTGCAACGATAGAGAAACTCACAACCCCCCCCAGTCGGATTCCCAGTGAGCTACTCTCTGAAAGCAAATGTAATGAGTTTGCTCATTTCTTTACTGACAAGATCAATAATATCAGAAAGACAATCAGCTCATCCAATCAGCCAAATTGTGTCGACGTCAGACTAGCTCAACCACAACTTAAGAAATCAGACATTATGTCCGATTTCATGGCAATTAATGGCAAAATCTTAGAAGAGATCGTGCAAATTATGAAAACATCAACCTGCAGTCTTGACACGCTCCCCACATCATTCTTTAAAACGGTGTTTACCTGTTTAGAAATGGATCTTCTAAAAGTGGTAAATGCTTCACTTCTCTCGGGGATTTTTCCTAACTCACTTAAAACTGCAGTTGTTAAACCCCTCTTGAAGAAGAGCAACCTGGATAACACCATATTGAGCAATTACAGGCCCATCTCAAATCTCCCTTTCATTGGCAAAATCATTGAAAAAGTTGTTTTTAACCAGGTTAACAAGTTCCTAAACTTCAAGGGGTGTTTAGACAATTTTCAATCTGGTTTCAGACCACATCACAGTACAGAGAGCGCCCTTATAAAGATAATCAATGACATCCGTCTAAATACAGATTCAGGCAAACTAACAGTGCTGGTACTGCTCGATCTCAGTGCTGCATTTGACACTGTCGATCACAGCATACTTCTGGATAGGCTGGAAAACTGGGTTGGGCTGTCTGGGACGGTCCTCAAATGGTTCAGATCTTACCTTGAAGGAAGAGGTTACTATGTCAGTATAGGTGACCATAGGTCGAGGTGGACACCCATGACCTGTGGAGTCCCACAAGGCTCGATTCTGGCACCTCTCCTGTTCAACCTTTATATGCTCCCTCTGAGCCAAATAATGAGAAAGAACCAAATCTCCTACCACAGCTATGCTGATGACACTCAGATCTACCTAGCCTTACTGCCTAATGACTACAGCCCCATTGACACCCTCTGCCAATGCATTGATGAAATTAACAATTGGATGTGCCAAAACTTTCTTCAGTTAAACAAAGAGAAAACTGAAGTCATTGCGTTTGGGAACAGAGATGAGGTTCTCAAGGTGAATGCGTACCTTGCCTCTAAGGGTCAAACAACAAAAAATAAGGTCAAGAATCTTGGTGTGACTCTGGAGTCAGATCTGAGTTTCAATAGTCATATCAAAGCAGTTAGTAAATCAGCATACTATCATCTCAAAAACATTGCAAGAATTAGATGCTTTGTTTCCAGTGAAGACTTAGAGAAACTTGTTCATGCTTTTATCAGCAGCAGGGTGGATTACTGTAATGGCCTCCTCACTGGCCTTCCCAAAAAGACAGTCAGACAGTTGCAGCTCATCCAGAACGCTGCGGCCAGAATTCTGACCAGAACCAGGAAATCAGAGCACATCACACCTGTCCTCAGGTCTTTACACTGGCTCCCAGTCACATTTAGAATAGATTTTAAAGTATTATTACTGGTCTATAAATCACTAAATGGCCTAGGACCTCAATACATTACAGATATGCTCACTGAATACAAACCTAACAGATCACTCAGATCTTTAGGATCAAATAGATTAGAAATCCCAAGAGTTCAGTCAAAGCAGGGTGAATCGGCTTTCAGCTACTACGCCCCTCACTGCTGGAATCAGCTTCCAGAAATGATCAGATGTGCTCCAACATTAGGCACATTCAAATCAAGACTGAAAACACATCTGTTTAGCTGTGCCTTTACTGAATGAGCACTGTGCTACGTCCGACAGATCGAACTACTATGTTTTTCTCTTCTTTTTAATTCTTTTATAACACATTTTATCAGCTTTTATTTTATTTTATTTTTATTCTTACCATTTTTATGTTTGTTTTTATTTCTCTTATAATTGTTTCTTTTATTCCTGTTTATGTAAAGCACTTTGAATTGCCACTGTGTATGAAATGTGCTATATAAATAAACTTGCCTTGCCTTGCCTTGCCTTGCCTTGCCTTGCCTTAAAGTCTTTTAAAGGGCACATAGTTTACCTATTTTTTATGATTTAATATTAATATTATGGTTCTTCTGAGTGTGCCAGTTTAGCTTCAGTTTAAAACACAATTCAGATTTTTTTATTATAATGTGTTAAAAAGTGTCATGTTGGGGGCGTGTCCACAGCTCGCTGATTTATGGGTGTGTTGCTTCACATGTAAATTAGTTTCGGCTTCCCGCCAACATAACAAGGGGGCGGAGCCATGAGCTCACCCGCTCTGTGTTTGCAACAGAGTCTGACAGGCAGACGGAGAAGAAGAGAGGATCACCATTCAGTCGTACATGTACGACTCTGACACAGACCAAGCAGAGAGTACAAAATCATTTGTGTCTTTGTACAGTTTTACAGCCAACTGTGTGCTAGTTTCAAGTGCCGAGCTTGTACACAGAAACTAATAACCACGCACACTGAATTAACTTTGACTGAGGCACCGGATGCACCGCTCGAAACCGCGACACGGCACACCAGACACTCTCTTTGGTGCACCAGAAACATGAAGTGTCCCGAATCGTCGCGCCACGCATTTTTGAATTGTAAACATAGGTTTCTGCAGCGATCCGGGGCGCCCAGCTGTCGACTTGAGTGTACCCTGATAGAAACCTATGTTTAGAATTCTAAAACGCATGCTAGTTAAGATCACAGGGAGCTTCTGGGATCGCGAGAAATGCAAACGGCTGAAGTATAAGGTAGACTCAATGAGAAGTACACATGTTTGCAAACCTACCTAAAGATACAACCAATAATTCTGATTAGAGCGATAATGTGGAGAATATTGATCTTGTGTTGAGCCCAATGAGCCTTGCATCTAAAAATAGAGCTAGGGTGTTCCTTTAGTGATATCGCTTCGACTCACGCTGAAAATGGCTGACGTGAATCAACAAACTGACGATATGATGACGCGCCTGTCAATCAATATTGGTGGGCGGGGGGACCGCTCTCCTACGTAAAATTGCGGTCGGTTTGAAAACCGCTCCAATTGGTCCACCGTTTTTTATGTTGTTAAATTGAAAAAAAAAGCACTGGGTGTGCTTATATCACGCCAATATGACGCTCTATACACCATACATGCACATATGTCTGTCCAAACAGCTTGAAAAGTAGATTTTTTTTACCATAGGTGCCCTTTAAGTGTTGTGAAAAGGAATGGCAACATCACAAATACTTTACTGATCCGATTTTCTTTTTTAAATGTGCTGCAAGAACCAAAATTGGAATACGTGTTTATTTAGAAAAAAACAAAAAAAATATTAAATATTGAAAAAAAAACAATATTCAAATCCATGTTCTGTTGAGTGCTTTGCAAAAAACATGACAATTGCTTCCAATTCGACTAATTAAAAAAATAATCATAATAAAAAATAAAATTAAAAAATAAATATATATATAGATTGTCCTTATTCCTGGAATTTGTGATAAGATTTTTTTGTGTGAGAACTGCATCAAATCAGGTGGTCAGAGATTGAAAGCTGAGGCTAGATCAAGTTATACTGTAAACCATTCATTGATGTCACCATCTGAAAGACACACAAATAACATTTCAGCAGGCTGACAGATTCCCATTGTCATTTACAGGCACCAAAGCAGTCCAGACAAAGGGAATTCGCTTCACGTTTTGATTGTTTTTCTTACAAGATTGAAAGTTTGACTGCATTTAACTCAACGCTGGAAACAAGATGACAGGATCTGACAACAAAACGGATTTAGTTTCTCCAGTCTAGACCTGAAGCAAAACTGAGCAATATTCTGAACATTTTCATACCTTTCCTGAAGCTGTCTTGAAGGAATGAGTCCGGCCCTGAGGTTGGCGTCACCGTGTCGTCTGGCCTGCCACCAGGTGTCATCATCTTGGCTCACAATCTGTAAAACATCTCCTCTCTGGAACTCCAGCCCGGCGTCTCTACATGGAATAGCAGGATCTGCTTGAGGATCATAGTCAAAAAGGGCCCTCACGAAGACCTGCAAAATCCACAAACAAACTGGTTTTAATTATCTGGGGGTGTAAAATACAATGCAGAAAACTGGATCCAGATTTATTTTTTATTTGATACAGTTTTACTTTTGGTAAAAGTTTAGTTTAAGTAACACTTCACACCATATTCTACAGCTTATTACCTGCCTATTAGTATGATATTAACTGTTTATTATTACTTATAAAGTATTATGTTATTGTTACATCCCTAATCAAATACCTAAACCTAACTACTACCTTACTAACTACAACCACAACTCAGAGTTGGGACTGTATGGAAAACTCTATTTAAAAAAAAAAGTAGCGATGTCCAAATTTACTTTGACTTATATTTCATTGCAGACGATATAAACACAAATATTTCATGTTTTGTCTGGTCAACTTCATTTTATTTGTAAATATACATCCTTTTCAGTCAATCAGACCTGCAACACATTCCAAAAAAGTTAAGACAGGAGCAATTTAGGGCTAGTAATCAGGTAAATCGGTTAAATAATGACGTGATTTGAAACAGGTGATGTCAACAGGTAATTGAAATTATGATTTGGTACAAAAGCAGCATTCAAGAAAGGTCTAGTCCTTTAGGAGCAAAGATGGGCCGAGGATCACCAGGATCCAGGAGAAAAGGATTGAAATGTTTAAAAACAATGATCCTCAAAGAAAGACAGGAAGACATTTGGATATTTCACCTTCAACAGTGTATTACATAGCTAAAATATTCAAGGAATCTGGAGGAATTTCAGTGCGCAAAGGACAAGAGTGCAAGCCTAAACTGAACTAACATGGTCTCCGATCCCTCAGGCGGCGCTGCATCAAGAAACCTCATTCATCTATAAGCGAAATTATCACATGGGCTCAGGACTACCTTAGCAAACCACCGCAATAATTAGTTACATCCACAAATGTCGGTTAAACTGCACTGTGCCAAAGAGAAGCCCTATGTTAACAGTGTCCAAAAGCGCCTTCGACTTCTCTGGGCTCGGAGGCATAGACCATCACACAGTGGAAACATGTACTGTGGTCAGATGAATCAGTATTTCAGGTATTTTCTGGGAGAAATACACCAAAACAACTCCAAAAGCCAGGGTCTGTCATGGTATGGGCTTGTGTCAGTGCCTTTGGTAAAGGCAACTTGGACTTGGAAAACTACATTGAGATATTGGAGCACAGTCTGCTGCCTTCTTTTCCAGGGACACCCATGCATATTTCAGTAAGACAATGCAAAACCACATCCTGCACACATTCGAGGTTCTTGTTGAGGAGGAAAAGAATACAGGTACTTGACTGGCCTGTCTGCAGTCCAGACCTGTCTCTAATAGAGAATCTGTGGTGCATTTTGAAGCGTTAAATGCGACAATGAATACGCCGTACTGTTGCCCATTTTAAGACCTGTTTGCAGGACAAATGGGACAAAATTACACCTGAAACACTTCATGTCTTCAGTCCCTTAAAGTCTTTTTAGTGTTGTGAAAAGGAATGGCAACATCACAAAGTGGTAAATGCTTTACTGCTCCACCTATTTTGAAATGTGTTGCAAGAAATTAGAATATGTGTTTATTTTGGAAAAGAAAAACAATAAAAATCATGAGAAACACGTTAAATAATGTTTATATTGTCTGCAATGACATACAAGTCAAAGTACATTTAGAAATCTCAACAGTCTTTTTTTATTAGTGTTTTCCATACTGTCACAACTCTTTCTGATTTGGGGTTGTATTGTTGTAAATGAATTAAGGCTTAACAAACAGTGAATTAGATCTTTAATGATTCATAGTGTTAGCAAAAACGGCTCTTTAATTTTAATAAAGGGACCTGGGTGTCGTTGGTCTCTGGCTCTTCTTTGGTGCCTGGGACGACTTTAAAGGTCACCGCTCCTTCTGACTTGGCCTGGAAGATATTATAATGACAAACAGGCTTTGAATAAAGAAAGAAAGCATATTTTCATCCCACAAAATGAATGCTCAGGCACACTAAATGCCAAAACACATTCACACTACAACCTCTTTTACCTGGCTTTGGTTAAAGTCTGAGTGAACAGGAAGACTTTTAGTTCAATATTGTTGATGTACTTCCAACTCAAATGGAATATTGAGTAGGGAGCATCATTCCCTCATAGCAAACTAAAGGTAAGGGGGGGGGGGGGGGGGGGTATTGTGGTTAAGAATATTGTGGCTGAATTCATCAAACTGATATCGGCAGAGAATGACCGCCACTCCAAATGTAGAAGCAAATGCTCAGACTTTGATTGAAGATTGCCAAAACAAACCTTTTTTTCACTGGATTAGCTTGCTCAAATTAACCTTGTTGAACTATCAAAATAAACATTGTATATTTTGATTACACACTGACTTTAAGATTATGACTAAAGTCCCTATGAAATCAAAATGAGCCTTTTTTAGAAGTTAGTATCAATATGCAGTGACAAAATTAACATTTAGTGGACATTAGCATTATAAAGCTTGTTAGCATGCAAAGCAAAAATGGATCAGCAGTTTTTTTTCGACGTTACCTTTTTCTAACTTCAGCTTCTCGTCAAATATTCTGACCAATTTCTAGTATCTGACACATCCCAGAAGAAAAATGGTTAGCCAGACTTAGCATTGCTAACACTTTAGCTCAACCACTCTGGAAGAGCTGTGATATAAATGAATTGAACATAACAGTGAAGATATTGAACAAAACAGTGTATTTCAAAGCACTAGAGCTGCCTGTACCATGACTGTACCAGATTAGCTGACTAGCCAGTTAAGTTTCAGTTTAGTTTGCATCAGTTCTGGGTTTTAGGTACTATAAAGGTAGCTCAGCTCAGCTACTCCTTAATATAATCACTTGCTTATCACTCGATTGAATGGGCGTTATCAGTGGTTATCAGCTGATAGATATGGGCCAGTAGGGGACGTCTGCACCTACTGGTAGGCTTAGAAGGCTGTTATCATCCATCCACATGGTTAATCAGCTATACAAGACTCCAGATTCAGATCTGTTTTTATAATACTGTGACAGTTGGGTTTAGGGTTGTAGATGTTAATAAAATACAATTATGGGAAATTTAATAAATTATATAAATAATTCTCGTTAACTTCCGGCCGCAGCCACATGTGATCTATAGCTGATTAGCCATATGGATGGATGAGAACAGCCTTCTGAACCTACCAGTAGGCGCAGAAGGCCTCTACAGACCTATATCTTTCAGCTGATAACCACTGATAACGCCCAAACTAAACTGAAACTTCAGCTAATCCAGCTTCATGGTACAGCCCCCAGGGGACCTTTAAATTAAGATTACAATTGATAAAACATGATTATTTATGTGCAGTTTTAACATGCACTCTTAATGCATCACTCGTCACCTCTTTTGTTTATATTTCACCAGAGAACCTCCCCTATTATTTCAATGAACTTAAAAAAACAACAACAACGCATACTAGTATAGGGAGGATTTCCTGTAGGTTCTTGTCCTCCACCGGAACACCATTGACTTCCTTGAGCGTGTCACCTTCATGAATCAGACCTGTAGTATAAAACAATTAAAGGTTAGGGTTTAGTTCACCCAAAAGTGAAAATTCTGTTAACCTTTAATCGGTCCAAAGGGTCAAGGTGACCCGATGGATGTTCTCTATTATTGCTTTCAGTATACAGTTACAATCAGAATTATTAGCCCCCCCTTTCAATTTTTTACAGTATGTCTGATAATATTTTTCCTTCTGGAGAAAGTCTTATTTGTTTTATTTCGGCTAGAATAAAAGCAGTTTTAAATGTTTAAAAAGCATTTAAGGCCAATATTATTAGCCCCTTTAAGCTAACTTTTTCTCTCAATAGTTTACAGAACAAACCATCATTATACAATAAATTGGGGGAAAAAAAATTAACACATACACACACACCGGCCACTTTATTAGGTACCCCTTACTAGTACCGGGTTGGAAATATTCCTCAGAGATTTTGGTCCATATTGACATGATAGCATCACGCAGTTGCTGCAGATTTATCGACTGCACATCCATGATGTGAATCTCCCATTCCACCACATCCCAAAGGTGCTCTATTAGATTAGGCTCTGGTGACTGTGGAGGCCATGGTCAGCAACAATACTGTAGGTACTAGGTAGGCTGTGGCGTTGACACAATGCTCAGTTGGTACTAATGGGCCCAAAGTGTGCCAAGAAAATATCCCCCTCACCATTACACCACCACCACCAACTTGAACCGTTGATACAAGGCAGGATGGATCCATGTTTTCATGTTGTTGATGCCAAATTCTGACCTGACCATCTGAATGTCGCAGCAGAAATCGAGACTCATTAGACCAGGCAATGTTTTTTCAATCTTCTATTGTCCAGTTTTGGTGAGCCTGTGTGAATTGTAGCCTCAGTTTCCTGTTCTTAACTGACAGGGGTGGCACCTGGTGTGGTCTTCTGTTACTGTAGCCCATCCGCCTCAAGGTTGGACCTTTCTTTCCCATTCTGATGATCAGATTGAACTGCAGCAGATCGTCTTGACCATCTCGACATGCCTAAATGCACTGAGTTGCTGCCATGTGATTGGCTGATTAGAAATTTGTGTTAATGAGCAGTTGGATAGGTGTACCTAATAAAGTGGCCAGTGAGTGTATGTATATGTGTGTGTGTGTGTGTTCTCTTCATCTCAGAGGCATTAAATTGTCAAATCTTTCCTAAAAATCTTAAAATACACAAAATTGGATTTTATTTGATTGTTTTAAAAGTGTGTAAAAAAAAATATCACCATTTAGGTTCCACATTTAAAAATTAATGGTATAAGTGGAAAAAAATATATATATTTTTAGAATAATTTGTCCAAAAGAAATTTTAAATTCATTATAAATCTGGAATGTACATTTCTGCAAAGGCCTGGGTTCAGAAATAAAAATAAAATCATATTCTTCATTAGCCAACTTAAGGCGTAGTTGTGTGTTTGTGTAGTAAATGGATAGAAAAGTACAAAATATCCACACAAACACTACATAAATTCAACATAAATAACAAACAAAACATAAATTGTTTATCATATAAAATTAACATTTCCCTATGTAATTGGTCTGTAAATGTTTGGGGTCAGAAGGACCCCAAGGAACCTAACTGTAATTTTTCCCTAGCCTTTCTATGGTTAATAATTACTCACCCTAATGTCGTTCCACACCCTGCACTGCAATAAATGCTTTTATAAATAAATAAATAAATAAATAAATAAATAAATAAATAAATAAATAAATAAATAAATAAATAAGTAAATAAATTAATAAAAAATAAATGCTTTTGTTTTGTTTGTAGTCACCATTGAAGCATTTACTCTTAAGAGTGTGAAATAAGTGCTATTTATAATATTCATAAAATAAAAAGCATCTCACCGCTTCTATCAGCAGCTCCTCCTCTCATGACCCGAGCCACAATTATAGCTCCAGAGGACTCGTCTCTCTTTATGGTGGCTCCCTGCAAAATACACAATTGCTGATGTTCTTCAAGCTGTCATTCAGAGATACAACTTTCCAAACTTACAGCAATCATTCAAAGCAAATCAGCCGTAAAGCTCCAGTTTACAAATCTGAAGGGAACGATTGCTTGAAAACTTGACTTATAAATCAATTTGTGACCATCTGGATGTGAAATCTGGAGAGTGGTCATTTTAGAAACGCTTATACAGGTGTGAATACTGCAAAAGGAATCTTAAACATGTTGAAGCTGAGGGTTAAATGTTGCATGAAACCATGGCAAAACAGTCAAACATGATGAGGGAAACTATAAAGATCTAATTACCACCAAAAAAAGAGAGCCTTTGATTAAATTATACAGCTTTGTTGACATTATACGTCTTATTCTTTTTGCTTCAGCGTCTGAAGAAATCAGCTGCCAGTGAAATGAATCTTTCAAGTTTGTTGGATCGAAACAAATCAACTCAATCAAATATGAACGCAATGAATTAAATGCATGTCCATGGTGTGCTTCAGGTCTATATTCATAAACACCATCTCACTTACAATGAAACATCCTTTCTGATTTACTGAACACTGTAATAAATATCTGTTAATTAACAATTTCCCCTATGTTGCAACCCAGACTCATTCTAAAAACGTGCTCATATATACATTCCTGGAGAGCGTCAAATACGTCCCAGGAGGTGCGTTTTTTGCAGTTTTTGTTTCTGCGAATCCACTAGAGGCCGCTGTGTATGCTTTTTCAGATCTCAAATTTCTCTTGCAAGTGCCATTCACTCATGCTGTTCTCGCTTAAATCCACGACTGACCGACTGACTGACGGACCCACCTACTCCCTCCCTAAACCCAACCGACAGTGTTTTCAAAAGTAATCCAGAAAAAGAAAAGCCCTCTTCTGATTTTTACCATGTTTCCAGATTTTACCACATTCTCACTCTTTTATTTACTTGTTTATTTTATTTTTTGCCTTTTGTTTTTGTTTTTCTGCTTTCTGGAACCGTTCTTCGCCAGACTTGAACTCTGTCGTCGCGGTTGACTCCTCTCTGCGCCTAAAGTCTGCCGTCATACGCGGCGAGCTACTGGACAAACTGGTAACAGTGGAAAAGCCGTCCATACACAGGTAAGCGGTTAGCTGGTAAGCGCGAAAAGGAACAGCGTCATACCATATGTACTTCTGGCTACATAATTCGAGATCTCCAGAAATGTATATAGGATTAAATTTTCGGAATGAGCCTACATTGGGTATGCAACAAATGGTTTATCTTCCAGGATAGTCAACAGACACACACTGAACACCATTCAACAACTACACTGTTGATGTTCAAGCTAAACCCTCCAAAATATATAAACTATAAATATATACACAGTTTGTGAATATTAATTGACAGCGTTCACAAGTCAGCCCAGTAAAGTATGGGGTGCCTCAAGGATCAGTCTTAGGCCCTTTGCTGTTTACAATATACATGCTACCCCTGGGAGACATTTTTAGAAGACATGGGCTTTCACTGGTATGCAGATGATACTCAATTATATATTACAACTAAACCTGAGGAGATGTCTTTCAATTCAATTCACCTTTATTTGTATAGCGCTTATACAATGTAGATTGTGTCAAAGCAGCTTCACATAAAAGGTCACAGTAAATAGGAACAGTGTAGTTCAATTTGTAGTGTTTAAGTTCAGTTCAGTTTAGCTCAGTTCAGTGTGGTTTAATAATCACTACTGAGAGTCCAAATACTGAAGAGCAAATCCAACGATGCGCAGCTCTACAGATCCTGAACCATGCAAGCCAGTAGCGACAGCGGAGAGGGAAAAAACTTCAATAATTGGCGGAAGTGAAGAAAAAAACCTTGAGAGAAACCAGGCTCAGTTGGGCACGATCATTTTAATTTCTCCGCTGGCCAAACGTTTGTGCAGAGCTGCAGTCTCAGCGGCGGAGGCTGGAAGCTGGCCTCAGCGAAGACTCGTCTGTCTCTGGAGCGTCACAGGAATCAGTCTCATGTTCTCCACTCTTCCATGACCATCGCAGTAGCTGCTCAGGATACGGCCTGGTCCAGGATATGGAAACCTTGGGATCATCTCGTCGTTGGTCTTGAACTGTCTAAGCTAACTGAGTGTATTAAAGATGTTAAAGACTGGATGACCAACAATTGTCTTCTCTTAAACTCAGACAAAACAGAATTATTACTTATTGGGCCTAAATCCTGTACACAGCAGATCTCACAACTCAACCTGCAATTAGAGGGATACAAAGTTAGCGTTAGCTCTACTATAAAAGATCTGGGTGTCATATTAGACAGCAATTTAACTTTTAAAAATCATATATCCCATGTCACAAAAATTGCTTTCTTTCATCTGAGAAATATTGCTAAGTTACGAAGTATGCTATCCATCTCAGATGCAGAAAAGCTAGTCCATGCTTTTATGACTTCTAGGCTGGACTACTGTAATGCACTGTTTGCTGGCTGCCCAGCATCCTCTATTAACAAACTTCAATTAGTACAAAATGCAGCTGCCAGAGTTCTTGCCAGGTCTAGAAAATATGATTATATCACACCAATTTTATCCTCCCTACACTGGCTGCCTGTTAAGTTTCGTATTGAATTTAAAATATTGCTTCTTACCTACAAAGCTTTAAATAATCTAGCTCCTGTTTATCTAACCAACCTTCTGTCTCGCTACAATCCAACCTGCTCTTTAAGATCTCAAAACTCAGGGCTTCTGGTAGTACCTAGAATAGCAAAGTCGAGTAAAGGAGGTCGAGCCTTCTCATTTATAGCTCCTAAACTCTGGAATAGCCTTCCTGATAACGTCCGAGGCTCAGACACACTCTCCCAATTCAAAACTAGTTTAAAGACTGTTTAGCAAAGCATACACTCAGTGCATCACTTAGCGGTATGATACATGAATGTGCTCCACGCATCTCGTTTATATACACATGAACAACAGGACGTTTGGCCATTGGAGAAATGGTTGTGGCCAACTGAGTCTGGTTTTTCTCGAGGTTTTTATCCTTCACTTTCGCCATTTGCTGAAGTTTTTTCCTCATCGCTGTTGCCACTGGCTTGCTTGGTTCGGGACCTGTAGAGCTGCGCATCGATGGATTTGCTCTTCAGTGTTTGCACTCTCAATATTGATTATTAAACCACACTAAACTGAACTTAAACTCTGAAAACTGAACTGACACTGTTTCAATTTATTATAATCTTCTATGTGAAGCTGCTTTGACACAATGTACATTGTAAAGGCGCTATAGAAATAAAGATGAATTAAATAGTATTGCAGTCTAAACATAAAGCAATCATGACAATCATTTGAAAGCTTACAACCTCTAGTTTCCAATTTATTGATACAGTGTTTCCTATTTGTATTAGAGCTTTCCATACACCCCAAATATAAATGCAGATGTTTTTGTCCAGTGATTGTGGAAAGTATGATTCTGGAGGTGCTCCAGGTCGCACTTTGATAATCTTCTGCATCATGATCCAAATCTTCTCTCTAAATATGTGGGCCTTGTCAGGGCTCTGCTGATTATAATCCAATACAATCATCCAAAGTAATCACATTTACTTGACTTCAATTGATTCCTGATCAGTTTCAACACAATGGTCTTGATCTAAAGATGCTAATCTAAAGAAAGTTACCATATGAGAATTTTTTCTCTGTAAAGATACGGGATTCCATCTGATAGTGCATTTCTGTTGAGCACGTGAACGCAATGTCAAATCAGTGCTGCTAAATGTTCACAGGAAATGGACGTTTTTAAAATTTCAGTACTGACTGGTACCGAATTCCAGTATCGTGACAACCCTAAGTGCGATAAGTCGATATATTGGCTATTGTGACAGGCCTATGTAAAATGTAATTCGGCTAAGGGATTTATCAGCTATAGCAAAGCACATCAAACAAAACAGCATCCCATCAGTGCACTCAGTGCAAATATTCACTCTAGTTTTCATTCACTCCTTTCAGTGCACTAATGTAGTAAATAATGAATGAGGGCACATGGGGATGATTTCAGATACAGCCATTGTCTACTAGCAACTTCCACACAGCAGGTCTTAAGAGAGTTGGAGTTAAAGTCTACATGAACCGGAAGCGCCGATGCAGTGGCGCAGTAGGTAGTGCTGTCGTCTCACAGCAAGAAGGTCGCTGGTTCGAGCCTCGGCTGGTTCAGTTTGCATGTTCTCCCTGCGTTCGTGTGGGTTTCCTCCGGGTGCTCCGGTTTCCCCCACAGTCCAAAGACATGTGGTACAGGTGAATTGGGAAGGCTAAATTGTCCGTAGTGTATGAGTGTGAATGAGTGGGTGTGGATGTTTCCCAGAGATGGGTTGCAGCTGGAAGGGCATCCGCTGCGTAAAACATGCTGGATAAGTTGGCGGTTCATTCCGGCATGGCGACCCCAGATTAATAAAGGAACTAAGCCGAAAAGAAAATGAATGAATGAATAAACCGGAAGCTGCGACTGTTTTATTTTTATCAGTTCCTAGAGAAAAGGAATATTACATGAGAAACCAGTGGGTGTGGCTTGTTTTTTCTACTGCGAGCGGATTGGATGTAGTAAAGTAGGCATTTGATTTAGAAAGATCAGCAAAAGGGTTTAGGGAGAGCCTAACAGACTCCTCCTCACCATTTATGTTTGTTGTCAAAACTGACAGCTGGAGGGGCGTGGTTAAGTATGTTAGCCCCGCCCAATACTTCAGACAGACCTAATCAGAGATTTTAATTGAACACAAACAGGAAGTGCATTATTTTAATTTTAGATCACAAGAGCGAACTATTGTTTTTTTTCTGAATGACATGCACAGATGAATTGACCACCACAAAACTAGCAATGTGAGCTAGCAAAGTCAATAGGGTTAGTTTTGATTTCATTTGTACTTTAAACTCTGCAGGACAGTGGCCCTCCGGAACTGAGTTTGACTCTATAGGATTTACTCTGTTATGTTATGCAGAAGTACTCACCAATGGCTCCTGGTTTTTAACCAGGCAAACAATCTTGATTGAATCTTCATCTTCTTCGTTGTAATCAGGTAAAGGGGGCAGAGGAGGCAACCGAGGGTCAAACCTTTTCTGTGCCACCACGTCATGCACTAACAGAAGAGTCTGAAAAGGATGACAAAACAAAACAAAACATAGGTATAGCATCAGATGTAACACTTTACAATCAGGCTGCATTAGTTCATGTTTTTACTAACATGAGCAATAAATGAACAATAAATATTCATTCATTTTCCTTTATTTATCAGTGATCGCCACAGCAGAATGAACCATCAACTATATGTTTTACACAGTGAATGCCCTTCCAGCTGCAACCGAGTACTGGGAAACACCCATACACACTCACATTCACACACTAAGGCCAATTTAGTTCATCAATTCCCCAATAGCGCATGTGTTTGGACTGTTGGGGAAACCGGAGCACCCGGAGGAAACCCACACCAACACGGGGAGAACATGCAAATTCTATACAGAAATGCCAACTGGCCCAGCCGGGACTCGAACCAGTTTATTAACAATTTCTGGAGGATCACATGACACACATGCCATCCAATGAACTCATTTCATATTTAAATGATTGAAATCACTGTCGACTTTCAAATACATTTTTTAAAGCATGACCAAAGCAACACTTTTTTTATATATATATAATTTATGTATTTTATTTATATATTTATTTGTTTGTTTGCATGTTTATTTGTTCATTAATTATAATTTTTTATTTTAATATTTTTTATTGGTCTTTAGTATGACATACAGATTAAATATTGAGAGGTAAACAGTAATGTATTGTCCATTATTAATCCCACCCCTTAACCTCTCATTCATTAACTCAACAAAACGATACATACATACCAAATTAAGAAAATTAAACACATAAGAATATGACATCAGAATAACTGGATACAGATGAGAAAAATAATAATAATTAAAATATTAATAATGAATTTAAAAAACCCTTCAGATAAAATGGTAAATGTTACCGGTTGCCAGCACCAGGTGTAATACGCAGGCCTTTGATATAATCAAGAAAGGAATCCCAAGTCTTATAAAAGCAATCTAGTGAGCCAGAGAGTGAGCATCTCAGCTTTTCAAGTCTGATACAGTAAAAAATGTCCTGTATCCACTTGTCATGTGTGGGGGGAGGTGGGAAGGAGTGTGTTTCCATTTTAAAAGTATGGCACGTCTGGCTAGAATTGTGGTGAAGGCAAGAACCTTACTGTCACGGACTGTCAAATCAGGCTTAAGGGATACACGAAAGAGGGCTAACAAAGGATCAGGTTGTACAAAGCCACACTTTTGAACACTACAGTATTGTATATCCAGCACAAATATATCCTTAGCAAATGCAGAACGCAAGTCAACAACCTGCTCTTTTGATTTGACTTGATAAAGAGTCATAGGGAAGTCAGTGTTGCCTTATAAACGTGAGAGCCAAAGGTACAATCCAAGAAGCAACATATCATTAAAGCAATCACAAATAAAGCTGTCAGGACCCCCATAAGTTTAACTCATGAACTCTAAATGTAATGTGTGCATCTGGTTTTTAACAGACCTGTGTGACTTATTTTTTTCTTTCATTCTTTTTGTTTTCAGTTTATACTTACAGTGTATATATATATATATATATATATATATATATATATATATATATATATATATATATATATATATATATATATACACACATACTACTGCACATAGGCTATAGTAATAGTATATACTATAGTAATAACAGTAACAGTATATTTATAATGAAGTAATAATAAAGTAAATAATATATACTATTTACTGTATATATACAGCGTTCACACACATTTTTACTACTAAAACTACTAAGACTTTTCCAAAATGTTCAGGTAAATATTCACGACCTCATGTTTCATGTAATGTCTATGTGCTAAATAAGAAAACATATATGACCAAATTTATTACAGCATATCAAAAAAAAAAAAAAAATGTGACAATCTATGTAGTTTATGTTTATTTACACCTGTAAAATAGTTTTTAGAAAATATCTTGTGTGAATTTTTTATTATTTTTTAGAAATGTTGGCTTGTGTCTTCACAAGACTTATTGAATTTGCACAAATTAGCCTTTAGCAGCCACATTATCTTACCTCTGTAGTTAGAGATTGTTACTGGACATGACACTCAAAATGTATCTTGATGAATGCAAGTGAAAGAGAGGTGAAGCTGAAACTGAAGCTGAAGCTGAAAGTTGCTTTTCGCCCCACACAGAGGATGTCACTTGGAGGAACGGACACCGCAATTGTATTTGAAATTTACCCAATATTATCATCTCAAATATATTCAAGTACACAGATATTTGTTAAACAAATTTCCATGACTTTTTTCAACACATTTTGGGTTTATTTATTTTTCCAAAACTTTTCCAGGCCTGGAAAATGCCTTGCCAAAACTCCATGACTTATCCAGGTTTTCCAGAACCGTATGAACTCTGTATATAAGACACGTTTTAGATGGAGAATGAAGTCACATGCGTTGCTCAGGTGTGAGTTCTTTACAGACTTCAACAGAGTGTAGAAATCTTGATAGTTCTGTGGGTCTCGTCTTTAAAATCTGAGCTTTATTTTGCATTTTCTATTGAATTCAAGTCAGGTGATTGGCTAGGCCATTCTACAGCTTTATTTCACTCCTGAAAGCACTTCAGAGTTTCCTGTGTTTTGGATCACTGTCTTGCTGAAATGTCCACCCTGGTTTCATCTTCATCCTCCTGCTAATGTAGATGTTGGACTGAAGCAGCTGATATTCATATACACCGAGTGAGGGTAGAGGGATGCTGAAGAACTACTGAGAGATTCCCTCAGCCGCAACCCATCTCTGGGAAACATCTATACACACTCATACACTACAGACAGGGGCGTGGCGGACATTTTAAAAGTGGGGGGGACGGCTGTGTGGGATCATATGTTCATATAATTATTAATCACCTGTTTCTAAATGGTCTATCTCTAAAAGTGAGGGGGAAGGATCCCCCCCCATCCCCCCAGTTGCTACTTCCCTGACTACAGACAATTTAGCCTACCAAATTCACTTATACCACATGTTTTTTGACTTGTGGGGTAAACCGAAGCACCTGGAGGAAACCCATGGCAACGTGGGGAGAACATGCAAACTCCACATATAAATGCCAACTGATCCAACCGGGGCTTGAACCGGCGATCTTCTTACTGTGAGGTGATTGTGCTACCCACTGCACCAGCAAAAATTTCAACTAAATTTTATATTTTAAAATGTTTCTCTTGATTTTTCTGGTTTATTAACTTTGTATTTAATATCTGTCTACAACGTATTCATTTGGGTGTACTCATTTTTGGACTGTGATCTTGAGTTTTTGTTAGATTAGTTCCGGTTTTGGCTTTGGTGCTGACTAATTTAATGTACATGCACAATACATTATATGTAAAGCTACCTTTATATTCATTTAAATAAAGGGTCTTCGAGGGTGTACGCATTTATGCTATAAACCTTTCACCAAACTGAATAACACTCATTTATGTCTTGCCCAATTCTGGATAAACTATTTTGATCCACTTCAAATGCTGACTACTATATATATTATAAGGGTTGACCCAAATGTACGTTCTGTTCTTACCTGTACATGAGGTTTGGAGAGCAGGTTTAACAGCTCTGTTGACTCTGGACTGTCGACTGTATCCTGCAGCTCTTCTGCTAACTGGAACAAAAAAATAATCCATATACAGTATGTTAAAAGAAAGGGAATTCTATAACTACTAGAATGGCCATAGTGATCATTCAGACCATTCTTATACAAGTCATCAGTTTGTCATGTCATATTTACATTCAAAGCTTCTACGGTGCCTTTTCACATTTCCGGATTTTTCCAGAAGTCATCATGGTTGGATAAACACAGAGTGCAGAATGGGAGAGTACAACAAATCATCTTTTTACAATCTCATTTGCTGAAATAATAAAAGAAAAACTCCACAATGGTGATCAGGACTTTCAGAAATATAAAACAATAGTGTGAGACTGATAACGGCAGCCAGAGGAGAGAACAACATCGCATTTACTGTCCTGCCCCCATAAACTCTGCATTACAAATACCTTTCTTTTTGTAATTTGTTGCAAATATGTTACAATATATACATAGATACATATAAACGTACACTGTATAAAATGGCCGTGATTTCAACGGTAAAAACCTGTAAAAATGCTACAGTACAAATCCGTAACCTGGTTAACAGTATGTTTCTTTAATACGGTGAATAACCGTAAATTGACTTTCCCAGAGTCCCCACATGGCACATCACGTTTTATGCTTTTTGTTGACATTACTGTGGATCTTTTTAGTTATTTCTCCATCAGTTGTGTACATTAGAGATTTATGTTACATCTAATGTTGATAAACAATGTTTATTTCATGACTTTTATTTTATGCGTGTTATCATACTGGTGTTTAGTAGCTGTGTGAATCACACTTCTATACACTGATACTCTTTTCTGATTGTGGGAAAAGTTGATTGTGATGAGCTTTGGTTCATTATGTAACTTCCTCATCACCACCTGCATATAGCTGAGCTAACATGTCTAACTGTGTAACAAAATATGTGTAGATGTTGATAATTCAAAATACAGACATATTAAATCTATAAATTAATTAAATACGGTAGTTTAACGTAAAAATTAGAAATTACTTTTATGGTTTGTACCGTATTTTTAACGGTAAACTTCTGGCAACCACAGCTGCCGTTTTTTATTTTTATTTTAAAGATTTATTTTTTACAGTGTACAAATACTGTATGTATTTAAATTTTTTTTAAATGCAAAAATTTTTTTTATTATTTTAAAAATACGGTACAAACCGTTAAAGTAATTTCTCATTTTTACGGTAAACTACTGTATTTAGAAATAATATGTCTGTATTTTGAATTACCAACATCTACACATCTTTGTTACACAGTTAGACACGTTAGCTCAGCCATATGCAGGTGTCGATGAAGTTACATAATGAACCAAAGCTCATCACAAACAACTTTTCCCACAATCAGAAAAGAGTATCAGTGTATAGAAGGTGCTCAGTGTCATTCACACAGCCACTAAACACCAGTAATACTCAGAACATTTTGTGTTTTGCTATTTGAATAAAATAACAATGTTAAATTGAAAAGCATTTAGGATATTTTCAGGATATATTATTATTTTAGAAAATACGGTACAAACCGTAAAAGTAATTTCTCATTTTTACAGTAAACTACCGTATTTCATTACAGGTAATATATCTGTATTTTGAATAACCAACATCTACACATATTTTGTTATACAGTTAGACACGTTAGCTCAGCTATATGCAGGTGGTGATGAGGAAGTTACATAATGAACCAAAGCTCATCACAAACTTTTCCCACAAATCAGAAAAGTGTATCAGTGTGTATAAGGTGCTCAGTGTCATTCACACAGCTACTAAACACCAGTATGGTGACACGCATAACATTAAAGTCATTAAATAAACATTGTTTATTAACATTAGATGTAACATAAATTTCTAATGTACAGAACTGATGGGGAAACAACTAAAAAGATCCACAGTAATGTCAACAAAAAGCAGATAAAGTGATGTGCCATGTGGGGACTCTGGGAAAATCAATTTACGGTTATTCACCGTATATATTAAGGAAACATACTGTTAACCAGGTTACGGATTTTTACTGTAGCATTTTTACAGTTTTTTACCGTTGAAATCACGACCATTTTATACCGTGTACATTTAAAAATAAATAAATAAATAAATCAATGATCAAGATTATGACTGTTAAACACATCTTAACAGTCTTGTGAAAAGGGTCCATTGAGATTTTAGAATTAGGCTTTGCATTCAATTCAATTCAATTCAATTCACCTTTATTTGTATAGCGCTTATACAATGTAGATTGTGTCAAAGCAGCTTCACATAAAAGGTCACAGTAAATAGGAACAGTCTGTCATCTTACTTATTAAGTCATTAACCTGAAAAAAAATCTTTTAGGTTATACAGCCTATAAATATTGAAACATATGAAACGTATGCCAGAATAATTGAAGGTTCATTCTGCTGTGCCAACCCCTGACAAAAATGGGATCAAGCTGAAGGATAGTCAGTAAGTAAGTTTATAAATATGTACTTATACATATATAAATAGTTACTAGATCGCCCCTGAAGCTGTGCACCTCTCTTTCACTTCACAAACAGAATAGCAAATATGAAGTAATGTTGTGTTTTGATATCAGACAGTTATGTTTATTTTAGCAGGAAGTTGCTAGGCAGCAGAGGCACACGTTTTCAATGTTTGTTGTGATTTTGACTGCTAGAAATACTCTTTACACTTTTTGTGTTTTGCAATTTGAATAAACAATAATAACAATGTTAGATTGAAAGGTATTTAAGATATTTTCAGGGTGGATTGTAATTTTAATGAAGTTAATTACATTAATAAATTTCTTAATGGTAAAAATGATCGCCTTGGTAGTTCTAGTGTTAAAAGAGAAGTTATTGACAATGCCATTTGGCTTAATGTATGCACCAGGTATTATGAACTGATCCGGTGCCAGTTTGCTTTGGCAAATCTGTTCTGGTTCAATCTACAACAACCTAGTGTTTGCATAGTAGGTCAAAAAGCCACAGCACCAAGGACCCTGGAGAAATCGCCATTTCTGTTGTGGTTCAGCCGAGCAACAAGCACTCAAAAAATGATGTTTGCTGTTTGTTCAGACTTATTTAAAATGAGCTGAAACAACAGTTCTTGAGGTTCTTTTTCAATCTACTTAAATTTGCTAAAACTAATAAGTAAACTTAATTCCTTTATATTGCCTCGACACAAATTGATTGTGTAGAATTTAGCATTTTTTACAGTGTACCCTGAAAATGCAATCTGTTTGGTAATACAGCCAATAAATATTGGTAGGATATTCACCACATGAAACATATGACAGATTAATTGATGGTTCATTCTGTTGTGGTGACCTCTGATAAAACAGATACTAAGCCGTAGTATAGTAAGCAAGTTTATAAATAAGTATTAATACATATAGAACTAGTTACTAGACCGTGCTAAAAAGATTTTGACAATGCCATTTGGCTTAATGTATGCACCAGGTATTGTGAACTGATCTGGTGCCAGTTTGCTTTGGCAAAGCTCAGAGGTCTTGTTCAATATACGCCAACCTACTTGACAATATTATGCGAGTGTTTGCATAGCAGGTCAAAAAGCCACAGTACCAAAAACTCTGGAGAAATCGCCGTTTCTGTTGTGGTTCAGCCGAGCAACAAGCAGCTAGACTGAATGTGGTTGAGGGTGACCCCGGACCTGACATTAAGCATACATTAAACCTCCAAAAATGAAATTTTACACTGAGGCGGGACGTATAAGGAAAATGCTTTTAACGGCTTAATGCTCCAAAATGTCTTCCTCATTTTCAGCCCGAGAGAAGATGGAAATTGATATTGTTTTAAAACCTCTCCTTGACTTAATGAAATACAGCGTACGCAGTCAAAAGCTGGAGGTAATCTTTGTTTTAAGAGTCTCAGCAGAACTGAAATGATACTGGCAGCTGAGTGTTTTTGCAAGATGTGAAGAGGAAAATATATTTTAATAATAAATGCAATGTGATTGTTGTTAAAGGGATATGACTAATAAGGGAAGGCTGAAAGTATAATACATAGAATTAAACGTGAAATAAGAAGAAAGTCAAGTAGAAGAGTGAAGAAAAGTTTCCATCCACCTTTTATCTTTGTCTTTTAAGGCACCAGAAATGTATTATATATAAAAAAGGCCCACAGAGGCAGTTTATTATTGATATTTGCCGCCATTTTGTCAAGATGTGAGGATTTTGTTCTTTTTGACATGTTGGATAGAAGCACTGCTGATTTATTTGCCGTTTTATGCAATGTTTTTCCAGAAATCACCCCATACCCTTTAATAATGCACTATTTATAATAGGGAGCAGCCATTTTGGAGCAATCTCCGAAACCATAGTGGACGTTCTGAAGTGTCCTCAATCAATCCCACAATGCACCACACGAATGGGTGTACAATCTATGTACAATAAACATCTAGAGAATACCCATAATTTGCTGTGAGAGTGTGTGTGCTGAATAAATTTCCTCTCAAGACTCAAGGGTGTCCAAACTTGGTCCAATTAAACACACCCAATCCAGCTCTTTCTAGTCATAGATACATAATATTGTCAAGTGGGTTGGCGTAGATTGAACCAGACCTGAGCTTTGCCAAAGCAAACTGGCACCAGATCAGTTCATAATACCTGGCACATACATAAAGCTAAATGGCATTGTCAAAAACTTCTCTTTTAACACTAGAACGGTCTGGTAGCTAGTTATATGTGTATTAATACTTATTTATAGGCTTACTCACTATCCTTAGTCTTAGTCCCTGTTCAAACCAACCCAGGCTCATTCTGAAAACATAGTCCCGATGACGTTTCTGGAGACCGCGAATTCTGTATGACGCCGTTCCTTTTAGCGCTCGCCGGCTGACCGCTTACCTTCGTGTGGAGGGCTTTCCCGCCGTTTGTCCGGTTAGCTCATCCTGTGTGTCGGCGGACTCGACCACGACGACGACGACCGGGTTCGAGTCCGGGGAAGAGCGCTTTCAGAAATCAGGTAAGACTAAAACAGAATCCAAGAAATAAAGCGAAGAGGTTTACAACAGGGTGAGCATGTGGTGAAATCCGAAAACGTGGTTAAAAAAAAAAAAAAAAAACGAAATTAAAAATCGAATAAGGGCTTTTCTTTTTCCGGACGGCTTTTGTAAATCGTTGGTTGGGTTTAGGGCCGGTGGGTCAATCGGTAAAATCGGTTAGGTTCAGGGAAGGAGGAGGGTGGGTCGGCCGGCCGATTGGCCGGTCGCCCAGTTAATCATTCAGCCAGTCGGACAGACAGACGTTCGTCCGACAGCCGCCTCTGGTGGGTTCACGCGAGAACAGCGCGGGCGCGAACGGCACTTACGGAAGTAATTTTCATCAAATTACAAAAAAAACAAACAAACAAATAAAAAACAAAAGGCTGCTTTAAATGTAAGGTATTTGTAATGCAGATTTTATGGGGTCAGGCCAGTACATTTGACGTTGTTCTCTCTTTTGGCTGCCGTTATCAGTATCATACTATTTTATTTTTATTTTTATGAAAGTCTCAACACCACCATTGTAGAGTTTTTCTTTTATTATTTCATCAAATAGGATTGTAAAAAGATGATTTGTTGTACTCTCCCATTTACTGCACTCTAAGTTTACCAACTATGGCGACTTCTGCCACTGAGAAACTCTGAAATGTGAAAAGGGACCACAGAAGCTTTGAATGTAAATATGACATGACAAACTGAAGTTTTATATGAGAATGGTCGGAATGGTCATACTAGAAGCTTTCAGGTACACTTAAAAAAATATCTGTAAATTGAAATGGATCATGGATTTGAATTGTGATCTGAATCAGGGGTCTTAAGTAGGGCCACCTGCGATGTTTTTTTGCTGTTTCTGCGGAGAATTTTGGTAAAAATCTGCGGATTTCTGCATAATTATTTTGGGAGTATCATAACTAAAACCTTCATATATGAAATAAAAAATTATATCTTTTTAACTTTTATTTAATGTTTAAAATGCAAATATAAATAAGACTCACATTATTTGGTAAACAAAGCAAGTCTCTCATATAATATCTCTACTAAAAGACAGAAAATATTACTGTACAAACTGCATTAAACAAATCAGATGAACATTTTCATATTAGCCAATAATGTTACTGTAATTAATTTAAAAACTGAATGAATATAGTTTTACACACATTTACTCAAGTAAATAAACAGAATTAATGATGGGCTAAAATATGCGGAATTCTGTGGAAAATCTGCTGAATTCGGCATGCGCAGATTCCGTGTGGGCATAGTCTTATGTAAAGAAGACATACAAAATTTGCAGGGCAGGGAGGACTGCAATTAAGAAGCCTTAAAGAGACTTTGGTCAAGTATGCTGGAGTAATGTGGATGCCAGGCATAACCAGAAAACATATACTTTTTGAAATTAAAATTCACTAGTGTAAGTGGCCCTTTAGTTGTGTTCCCGACCCCTGATGTTTTAAAGAGCCCCTATTATGGATTTTTTAAAATACCTTCTATGCGGTGTGCAACACAGCTCTAAGTGAATAAACATCCAGCTGATGTTTAAATCTGAAAGTGCACCTTGTTTAAAGTTATAGATTTTTTAAATAAAAGATTCGACTCACAGTCGTTTAAATGATTTGTCGTTCGTCCGGATCTTTTGCCTGTTTGTTTTAACATCAACATGAAACAAAACCAAATATGAAGTGCTGGATCTGGTAAAACGTGAACGTGCCTTTCCTTTCAAACACTAGCAGAGCATGGGTGTGTGTGGGACTAAAGGTGAGTAAAAATGAATGAGTGAATGTTTTGGTGTTTAATGCAGTAATCTAACCTGCAACGGGGGATTCGTCAGCCGTTTGTTAAAGCAAGGATCAGAAAAGACTATTGATGTATGAGACTTTGTCAGAGCTTGACAGGAACTTTATCAGTAGACAGTTCATAGATCAGTTTCTTCCTCCAATTCACAAGAGCAAGTAAATGTGATTAAAATGGTTGCCTGCTTGTTTTCTCTAGATTACAAAATATGTATTTAATTGTGTTTTGTTGATTATAACTGGGTCACCGGACCAATCAGCGCAGATTAGCTTCACGCTAAGGAGGGGTTTGGGAACAAATTAATCTCTCAATGAATCATATGGGAGTTGTTGGGATAGTTAGGTAAAAATAAATGCATTTTATAAGACAATAAAAGTGTTTTTTGACCTTGCATAGGGGCTTCTTAACATCGATATTCACCGATTTCTCTTAACATAAGTTTGTTCGGAAACTGTTTTGTTGCGTTAAATATTTAAGTTGACTTAACTAGGTGCTCAACTTGTAAAATTGAGTTACCAATACTCAAAAAGGAAAAAGAAAAACAAGCTATTTTACTTTCAGTTTAAATCATATGGGAGTCATTGAGATACTTACAGTAGGTAATAATAATTGTATATTATAAGACAATGAAAGTGTTTTTGACCTTGCATGCACATCAGACTGCTGTTCGAGACCCTCAAAACCAAAATATGAGCTATTTTAATGCATAATAGGGGCTCTTTAACATCGATATTCACTGATTTCTCTTAACACAAGTTTGTTCAGAAACTGTTTAGTTGCATTAAATATTTAAGTTGACTTTATCAAATGCTCAACTTGTAAAATTGAGCTACCAAAACTCAAAACAAACAAACAAAAAGAAAAACAACAACAAAAAGCTATTTTACTTCCAGTTTAAAACATATGGGAGTCGTTGGGATAATTAGGTAAAAATTAACGCATGTTATAAAACCATTAAAGTGCTTTTTGACCTTGCATGCACATCAGCCTGTCGCTGAAGACCCCCAAAACCAAAATATGACCCTTTATAATGCATAATAGGGGCTCTTTAACATCGATATTCACCGATTTCTCTTAACATAAGTTTGTTCAGAAACTGTTTTGTTGCGTTAAATATTTAAGTTGACATAACTAGGTGCTCAACTTGTAAAATTGAGTTACCATTACTCAAAAAGAAAAAAACAACAACAACAAGCTATTTTACTTTCAGTTTAAACCATATGGGAGTCCTTGAGATACTAACAGTAGGTTAAAATAAATGCATATTATAAGACAATGAAAGTGTTTGACCTTGCATGCATATCAGCCTGTCGCTGAAGACCCCCAAAACCAAAATATGACCCTTTATAATGCATAATAGGGGGTCTTTAACATCGATATTCACTGATTTCTCTTAACACAAGTTTGTTCAGAAACAGTTTTGTTGCGTTAAGTATTTAAGTTGACTTTATCAAGTGCTCAACTTGAAAAATTGAGCTACCAATACTCAAAAAGAAAAAAAAAAACAAGAAGCTATTTTACTTTCAGTTTAAATCATATGGGAGTCCTTGAGATACTAACAGTAGGTAAAAATAAATGCATATTATAAGACAATGAAAGTGTTTTTGACCTTGCATGCATATCAGACTGCTGTTCGAGACCCTCAAAACCAAATTAAGTAAAAATAAGTTTGTAAAATTAAGCTACCAATACTCAAAAAGAAGATAAAAACAACAACAACAAGCTATTTTACTTTCAATTTAAGGCCACCAGTTTCCACAAGTTTCCTAAGCAAACTCAACTAACATTTTACAGTTGATAGATGTAATGGAAAACTGCGTCATGTTGGGCAATTATGCATCAAAAATGCAGATGTTTTGGTCTTGAATATGGATAAGACTCGCCAAATTATTTCATTAAAAAATAACACAATAAACCAGCGAGTGTCTGCGAGGCTGCGTGTGCAGTGCATACGTTTATGTGACTCTAGGGGTGTTCGCTAGTAATCCCTTCCAGTACACTTCAAACCGACAACACTAAACAGACTAAAAGGTCCTGCAACTGAATCCCGTCCCAACGTCTCTGGATTGTCTGATCACTTTTGGTCTGGAGACAAAAACCACGAGGCGCCCCTGAGGAGAACTTACGCGGTGAGCCAGGCCCTGTGTGCTGTCCAGCAGCGGAGCGGGGCGCTGGGCCCTGTACTTCTGCAGCCTGTCATAGACCTGCCAGAAGAAAAGAAGTGACGTTAAACCCCCATCCAAAGCGCTGAGGGTGAACGTAGACCCTCACCTCTCAAATTCATCTAGTAGCAAAATGTTATTCTGAATTATGTGAGTAATATATCAGTGTGTAATACAGGGGGGGTTTGACTCCACTGATTAGGCTTGATCAATTGATTGAAGGACGTCAAAACAACATGTAGGTCAACCCTTTAAATAGCTAGAAATAGTTTGCGCTAGCTTTAATAATAAATATCGTGTTTGGAGTGGAGTTCCATCTATTGACGTAAACCTGAGGGCTTCAATAGCAACTGTATATAAATATATAGGGATGTCCCAATCAGGTTTATCATTTGAGTCATTTGATTTCGAGTATCTACCGATACCAAAACCAGATCCGATACTTCTATAATACAGAAAAAAGAATAAAGTGAAGAAACAGATCCAGGATGTTCCTTATGTTTATTTAAATCACCTTATTTTAACATTCAACAACTCTGTTAACAAACAGAGCACTTCTGTGAGGTAGCTTGAACAATCAAGTAACAAATAACATCAATTACTAAAACAAATAGCTCCTCAATTTAAAATACCCGGCAGGCAATCCCAAGTTTACATACAGTTTGCTTTAGCAATGTTGTCATCATCAACTTTATAATGCCTCCAGGCCGTAGACATGCTCGTGCTTTCTGCTTCAAGCTACTTTGCCGGCAACTTTGATATTGTGTGAAGTCAAGAAAGAGGTCTAACTCTGTGCCACCACATAACTATTGATGTGTTATAAAATAAAGAGCATATACTGTATATACATATATATTAGAGTCCTGATCAGGAGGTAACATCGTATGCATGTTGTATGCACAGCTGTATTCCTTCTAGACTTACAGATGCCATAAGACATTTTTCTTGTAGGTGTTTGATACAGCCTAAAAGTATAGTGAATTTAGACACATAGTTTGTATTTTAATAGACACCTAGGGCTCTATTTTAACGATCTAGGTCTAAAGCACATGGCATAAAAGCATTAAGGACATGTCTGAATCTACTTTTGCTATTTTAAGGATGGAAAAATACAGTCTGTGCCCTGGCGCATGGTCTAACAGGGTTGTGCTTATTCACTTAATGAGTTCTGGGTGTGTTTTGAGCATAACGTACTTTTAACCAATCAGAGTCTCATCTCACATTCCCTTCAAGAGTCAGTTACGTCACACCATGGCCCACTTGCTATTTACATAGCAGACTTTGTGAGTGGATAAACTGAACGCTTTACTAGCGAGAAAACAGTTAAACAGAGCATCTGCAGCGCGAGAACAAAGAACGAGCCACCTCCATTCAGCATCTTTACTTTATTTTTACTCTTTACTCCTTTACTTTTGTGGAATAAGGAAACGGTGTTGTACCGTTGACATCCATTAGCCTACATATTTAATTTAGTTTGTTAAGCTCAAAGATTCGTTTCAAAACTATTTCGTAATTCAGTTCTAATTTCCAGCAAACGAATAAATGAACAATAATAATGAAGCGTGGTCAAAACACTGAATTATATATCCAAACACGCATCCGGTTCTTATGCCCCACATGATGCATATGCCTTAGAATCCCGACAGGTGGACAAATCTAAACTAGTTTTTATTAAAACAAATGTAAATAAGCATATAATAAATAATACTGCTAATAACCATAACATTATACTAATGCAAAAAGTCTTAAAAAACAACCAACCAAAAATAAAAAAAACCCGAGATGAGGCATGGAGGCAGTGGTTTTTATATTTATATAGAAAATAATATTTGTGACATTTTATTTTTTTCATCTGTAAAGATATATGTGTATTGCTGTACATCCTGCGTGTATTAAGCAATTTGTAAGTGTTTGGACCCACATAGGTGCATAACGAACACGCTCTTTGCTAGACTTTAGATCAGCTTTTAGCTGCTCAATGGCGCGATCATTTGCAGTTTCTCAAAACAGCAACTCGCCAACAATGCGCCTTAACACACCTCCTTTATAGACCAGCACACTCATGAGTCCACAAAGTGGCACGAATGGATTTGCTATTTAAACAACGTGACGTAAAACATGAAAATTACAGTTGTGTTGGTCTGAAAAAAGCAACATATCGCACCAAACACATCTTGCGCCTTATTGCGCTGGGTGTATGATGGGCTCTACTCTCACATGAAAGTTAAACAGTAAAATAATACATCAAATAAAACTCAAATCCATCAAAATAATAACTCTCGTGGTCATTTGTTTATTGGGGTATATGAAATCAAACTTGTCATTGTTAGTTTTATATGAAAAATAGTTCGTCTTTGAGTATTACACATCCTCTACAATAGCCAACCAGAGAGTACTCGGTCAGAATAAACACAATATCCATCAAAACACTGATAAGTTTGGTTAATAATTAGATGTAATTTAATTAAATATGGGTGGCACGTGGCTCTGTGCTTAGAAGGTCACTAGTTTGAGTCCCAGCTGGGCCAGTTGGGGTTTCTCTGTAGAGTTTGCATGTTCTCCCAGTGTTGGTGTGGGTTTCCCCCACAAGTCCAAACATATGCGCTATAGATGAATTAGGTCAACTAAATTGTCAGTAGTGTATGTGTGAATGAGTGTGTATGGGTGTTTCCCAACACTGGGTTGCGACTGGAAGGGCATCCGCTGCTTTAAACATATGTTGGAATATGTTGCGACCTGTGGCGACCTCTGAAATAGAGACTAAGCCAAAGGACAATGAATGAATGAAGGAATCAGATGTATGAATTTGCTTCACTGGAGCACATATTACACACATTAACATTACCGTCACACATAATATATATAATTTGCATAATTCACACCCTGCTGAATTGTAAACGTTGAACAAATCAGGAGGTTTGTATGTTTATCTGTCTGTCTGTCCACCGGCTGGGCTTTACATACGGTCTAGGCAATGGGAAAGCTATTAGAATATCAGCCAAGGAAGATGTAATCATATTTACGGCCCTCACACAGCTAACGCTACTCATAAAGACGAGCGTGTTTCAAAACAGATGTATAAACTAAAACTATTCGACGGTTTTTTAAAAATGACATCACGCACCAAAACCAGACACCGAGTTCTCTGTGCATCCTGCCGTCTCTTAAATCTGTGGTGAGAATTGGCATATCAGACATTTCAGTTTCAGACATTGTGCATCTTATATACAGGAAAGATTAAAGCACTGGCGTTTATGTGAACTCAGTCATATGCAAAAACATTACAGAGATGTGTTCTGACTCGGACCGCATGCTACATTTATTTCTGATTCGTATGGTGTGTTTCTTGTGAAGTTTTTTCGTTCTTGTTTGTAATGGCAGTATAATTGCTTGTTTTCCAACAGGGGAAAAATAAAAAGTAGCTCAGATTTCCTTTACAGTCGTATATGGCAGAGCCTTGGAAAAAGCAACAAACATACTCTCTTTGCGAGTGCTTAGTGTAATCCTTTAGTTGCATGTTTGGGTTCGCTGCTGATATGGATTCTGACATTAGCTGGAACTTGTTTTGTGGTGAGAATTGGCATATCAGACATTTCGGTTTCAGCACATGCAAAAACAATCCTGCACTATCAGAAATAAAGGTACCCGAGCTGTCACTAGGGTGGCACCTTTTGAAAAGGTACAAAGATGTACCTAAATGGTTCATATTAATACCTTACGAGTACATATTAGTAGCTAAAAAGTACAAAATAGTTACTTTTAAAAAATTTGTAGGTACTAATATATACTTTTGAGGTACCAATATGGACCCTCCAGGTAAAAAGTGTACCTTTTGAAAAGGTACCACCCCAGTGACAGCTTGTGTATCTTTATTTCTGAGAGTGAATAGGTGAATTACCAGTGTAAACATTCAGGATGAGCATTTGTAAACATTCAGGATGCGCTCGCATCGAGGTCGCAGAAAAAAACGGGAGCGCTAGCATTTACAGAGAGGGAATGACATCCGATGCGGTTCAGAGTTTGTTGTTGTCTTAGAGAGAAGTTTTTACATATTTTATTTACATCATGCTTTCAGCGTATTATAACAGCTCATCACCCAGTGATAAGCACAGTTATTCTACAAAATTACTGTTAAAGTGAGCGGCGTTCATCTGACCGGTCCGTTTGTGATAGCACCCTCCCAATGGATATTGGATAAAACAAAATGGCCAGGCATCCAGCCCCAAATATACAATCTCATTGAAGCTCCAAGTGATTTTACAAGATGAAGTTAAAGGTCTGCAAGTCTTTGGATGCCTACAATGTTGTTCTGTGTGGTCATGTGCAGGAAATAATGCTCCATGATGACCAGATTCAAAACTATGTAGTGCTAAAAACCGAGGTTCTGCCTAGCCAAAGACAAGGAAAGCAGACGGAGCTATACAAGGCCTGGGTAATCATCAACAAGCAAAACAACTGCATTCTGACAGCGCACTGCACCTGTACAGCAGGGTATGTCAACTTACACCTTTACATTTCATTCTCAGCATTCAGAGTCCGCAGTTTAATTCACCATATTTAACTGTTTTTGCTGAAATCATTGCTTTAATCAAAAACAGGTGTATGATTCAGTATAGCATCAACTTACCTGATATGAAATGAGAACTGCAGAGTCCAGCATTTTTAATTAGGTCCTCACTCCATTCAGCTCCTCTGATGGCTGTTAGCCAAAGACGTCTGCAGTTGGCATTAAAGCAGTGTGGTGTACGCTAAAATTTAGGTTTTCTATTTTCGAACTTTCGATTTTGGCATCCTACCACACAACACCACAAGTTTCCTATTGCAACCGGTACAGGTATGTGCAGCTGAACGTAGGTTGGTAATTCCCCTATATCGACTCTTGGTAGATACTTGTTGATGTAGTAAACGCTTCTCTTTTTAATGACCTCTCAACAGGTGTGTGTGTGGGTAAAGTTTCAAGCAGTTTCACTATGGTTTGACATGCCAATATTCATCTATAGCCATTTTAGATTTTTAAAAAAATAATCTTTATACATGAATTTTTCTATGAACTAATATTCATTTTAAAAATATACATTCATTCATTTTCTTTTTGGCTTAGCTCCTTTATTAATCAGGGGTCACCACAGCGGAATGAACCGCCAACTTATCCAGCATATGTTTTACACAGTTTTTTTTGCTGGTTTTAGCGCTGGTCTTGCTGGTTTTAGCGCTGGGCTTACTGGTTTAAGCGTGGGTCTTGCTGGTTTTAGCGCTGGGCTTGCTGGTTTTAGTGCTGATCTTGCTGGTTTTAGCGCTGGGCTTACTGGTTTTAGCGTGGGTCTTGCTGGTTTTAGCGCTGGGCTTGCTGGTTTTAGTGCTGATCTTGCTGGTTTTAGTGCTGATCTTGCTGGTTTAGCGCTGGGCTTGCTGGTTTTAGCGCTGGGCTTGCTGGTTTTAGCGCTGGGCTTGCTGGTTTTAGCGCTGGGCTTGCTGGTTTTAGCGCTGGTCTTGTTGGTTTTAGCGCTGGTCTTGCTGGTTTTAGTACTGATCTTGCTGGTTTTAGCGCTGGGCTTACTGGTTTTAGCGTGGGTCTTGCTGGTTTTAGCGCTGGGCTTGCTGGTTTTAGCGCTGATCTTGCTGGTTTTAGTGCTGATCTTGCTGGTTTTAGCGCTGGTCTTGCTCGTTTTAGCGCTGGTCTTGCTCGTTTTAGCGCTGGTCTTGCTGGTTTTAGCGCTGGTCTTGCTGGTTTTAGCGCTGGGCTTGTTGGTTTTAGCGCTGGGCTTGCTGGTTTTAGCGCTGGGCTTGCTGGTTTTAGCGCTGGGCTTGCTGGTTTTAGCGCTGGGCTTGCTGGTTTTAGCGCTGGGCTTGCTGGTTTTAGCGCTGGTCTTGCTGGTTTCAGCGCTGGTCTTGCTGGTTTCAGCGCTGGTCTTGACGGTTTCAGCGCTGGTCTTGACGTTTTCAGCGCTGGTCTTGCTGGTTTTAGCGCTGGTCTTGCTGGTTTTAGCGCTGATCTTGCTGGTTTTAGCGCTGGGCTTGCTGGTTTTAGCGCTGGTCTTGCTTGTTTCAGCGCTGGTCTTGCTGGTTTCAGCGCTGGTCTTGCTGGTTTCAGCGCTGGTCTTGCTGGTTTCAGCGCTGATCTTGCTGGTTTTAGCGCTGATCTTGCTGGTTTTAGCGCTGGGCTCGCTGGTTTTAGCGCTGGGCTTGCTGGTTTTAGCGCTGGGCTTGCTGGTTTTAGCGCTGGGCTTGCTGGTTTTAGCGCTGGGCTTGCTGGTTTTAACGCTGGTCTTGCTGGTTTCAGCGCTGGTCTTGACGGTTTCAGCGCTGGTCTTGACGGTTTCAGCGCTGGTCTTGACGGTTTTCAGCGCTGGTCTTGCTGGTTTTAGCGCTGGTCTTGCTGGTTTTAGCGCTGGGCTTGCTGGTTTTAGCGCTGGGCTTGCTGGTTTCAGCGCTGGTCTTGCTGGTTTCAGCGCTGGTCTTGCTGGTTTCAGCGCTGGTCTTGCTGGTTTCAGCGCTGGTCTTGCTGGTTTCAGCGCTGGTCTTGCTGGTTTCAGCGCTGATCTTGCTGGTTTTAGCGCTGATCTTGCTGGTTTTAGCGCTGGGCTCGCTGGTTTTAGCGCTGGTCTTGCTGGTTTTAGCGCTGGTCTTGCTGGTTTTAGTGCTGGTCTTGCTGGTTTCAGCGCTGATCTTGCTGGTTTTAGCGCTGATCTTGCTGGTTTTAGCGCTGGGCTCGCTGGTTTTAGCGCTGGTCTTGCTGGTTTTAGCGCTGGTCTTGCTGGTTTTAGTGCTGGTCTTGCTGGTTTCAGCGCTGGTCTTGCTGGTTTCAGCGCTGATCTTGCTGGTTTTAGCGCTGATCTTGCTGGTTTTAGCGCTGGGCTCGCTGGTTTTAGTGCTGGTCTTGCTGGTTTCAGCGCTGGTCTTGCTGGTTTTAGCACTGGTCTTGCTGGTTTTAGTGGTTTTAGTTATTTTTCTTTTTAGCTTAGTCCCATTATTAATCAGCCGTCACCACAGCAGAATGAACCGCCAACTTATCCAGTTTTACGCAGCGGATGCCCTTCCAGCTGCAACCCATTACTGGGAAAATGCACTGGTTTTAAAGGTTATAATTTGAGGTTTTGTAATGGTTGATAGATGTTTGATGGATAGATGATCTGCAGGGGCGGACTGGCCAAAGGGAGCACCAGGACGACAACAACTGGCCTACCACTGTGAATCTGGCCTGACACCTCCCCATTCACCTACACTTATCGGTTGCTCCATTCCGACATATACACACCCCCCTCCCCCTCAGATTTCAATACCTGTCCCAGGCAAAAATATTGTCCCAGTCCATTCCTAATTCCACTTCTAATTTTTAATGGCTTCTATTTTTTAGCCGTGAATTTGAAATGGAAATTATTGAATGGTTTGTCCCCTTGAGATAAACCATCTCATTTTCCAGGGGGTCCCCAATTTATCTAAAATTTGAATTCATTTTAATTTCAGTAAATCTGTAAATTTACAACCCTTTAGAGTCTATGATCAAATGAAATGAAGGCCATGGTTCAACACTAAGGATTTTTTCTACTGGCCCAATCAGGCCAGTGGTTATGACTTTTACTTGCCCTGTCAAAATTTTAACTTACCCCACCAAAAAAAGTAGTTAACCATTTCTGTGCCACATATTAAAAATGTGTCAAAAGCCAAACATAACTTCAGCATAACTTTTCTCTAAATACAACTGACAATTAAAAAAAATACAACCATGATGTAAATGAATTTGGAAATGTATATATATATTATACAGTAGGCTTAAATTATAGAGAGAAAAAAAAGATGAACTGAGACTGCAGTCTGATCTTGAAGCAGATCAATGTTGATCTTTCTTTGGAGCTGTCTGTGCAGAAATGAACAAAACAACAGGCCTAATACAAAATATTACACGATATTACACAATATTAAACATTTATAAAAAATTATCAGATGGTAATTTGTCAATTTTCCTAACGGATAAACAGCTCTCGCTAATATTTCAGCATGATTTCACTTTCGTATTAGACATCAAACGCACATTTGCCAGTAGGAATGACATCCCACCCTACTGATAATTCTCTTCATATAGCCGTATATGTGTGGCTATAACACAACCATAATACACTGTGACATAGCCTTGCTTTCTCATTACAATCGATGTCGGACTGATTGTTTTGGTGCGGATCTGAGCACGATTGTGGGATTCACATATGCTAAATGAACCACGCTAACTCTGCAAACAAGACAGGTTCCAATACAAATGTCTAGGAGTGAAAGCACCCTGTTTGCATGCAATCGACAGTCGCAGTCAAATTAAACTTTAGTGACAGGCAGCACATGCTCAATCGGGCCACTAACAATCCTGTGTACTGTCCCGAGCGACTCGCATGCTGGCCCCGGGCCATCGGGCAGTCCTTATTGTTGAGCCCTGAAGGGTGAATGAAAAAGCTAATATGTATGCGAAGAATTCTGATGCCGTCTGAAATGATCTTCTAAAACAAGCATCTTTCTATTCATTAATTCACTTTAAAGGCAAATGACAAACACCTGTTAATTAAAACCCAAACGACCAAATCTACACACATAAGCCTGAGACAAACGCTCAAAAACCTCTTCATATGAGCAGGAATATCTTCTTTATAGGGTCAAGCTAGTGAAACCACTTGGTCTGAATAATTCTGTTCGCTTCAAGTCATGTAGGACTGGCAAACAGCAGTGACTAAAGTGGGCTAACACCACTCATATACCGGTTGCTGCTAAAATAAAGTCTGACCTTAATAAGCAGATGCAGAGTGTTGCCCATGAGCATGTCCTGTAGAAATGAACTGTCCTCTGAGGTGTCCATGTGAGACTCCAGGCCATGCAGCAAAGAGGCCAGCAACCGACACACACCTAAAGATCCCAAGCAGAGCAGCATGATAAACACTTTTCTCTGAACTATCCATCTCTATAATAGATCAGTGCTTTTATTAAAGTGGGGGAAACAAACGTAAATATAGGGCATTTACGATTCGCCGCATTCAAATATCGCCCTCTGCTGGCCTTAAGTAGGGAAGACCGGGGAAAGTTGTTACCTTTCTCTCTGTATTTTTGAGAAGCCAGTGTGTTCAGAATGTGATTCAAGCTAGTAAGAGTCTGTTTTTAAATTGCATCAATCTTATCTTTACAGCACAAACAGAAAATGCACAGTTTAGTTTGAAACAGGAGTGAAATGTTACATTTCGAAGTTACAAACATAATCTGGGTTAGTTGTAACACACCCTGGGGTGAGATGTAGCATCATGATTTCCTCTGAGGTTAGATGTAACATCAACATTTTTAGTCCAAATATTAAAAAAAAAAAACGCATTTTCTAGACAATATTTCAAAATTAAGTGAGTTTTTCCTTGAAACAACCCAGCAGGCACAGGACGCCAACATGACGTCAAATTGACGTTGTACCCCAATGTTGCATTTTGGGTGGAAATGAAATCGGGTTGACGTCAAAACCCAACGTCAATGTTGACGACAGATGTTGCATTTGGTTACTTTCCAACACAACCTAAAACCAAGGTTGGACGTTACGATTATGACGTCTATCAGACGTTGGATTTTGGTTGCCACTGTTGCCATACCTGATGAATAAATGTCAGTATTTGACGTCAATATGACGTTGTTATAAGATGTTGGCTCAACGTTGGATTTTGGTCAGTTTTCAGTGCAACCTAAAAACAACAAAATATTAACGTCATTTGGTGTTACAGCTTGATGTTGTGTGGACATTACCAATATGACATCTATCAGACGTTGGATTTTGGTTGCCACTATTGCCATACCTGATGAATAATTCGCAGTATTTGCGTCAATGTGACGTTGGTTTAAGATGTTGGCTCAACGTTGGATTTTGGTTACTTTCCAACACAACCTAAAAACAACAAAATATCAACGTCTAATGATGTTACAGCTTGATGTTGTGTGGACGTTACCAATATGACGTCTATCAGACGTTGGATTTTGGTTGCCACTATTGCCATACCTGATGAATAAATGTCAGTATTTGACGTCAATATGACGTTGGTATAAAACGTTGGCTCAACGTTGGATTTTGGTCAGTTTTCAACGCAAGCTAAAAACAACTAAATATTAACGTCATTTGGTGTTATAGCTTGACGTTGTGTGGATGTTACCAATATGACGTCTATCAGACGTTGGATTTTGGTTGCCACTATTGCCATACCTGATGAATAAATCTCAGTATTTGACGTCAATATGACGTTGGTATAAGATGTTGGCTCAACGTTGGATTTTGGTTACTTTCCAACAGAACCTAATATTAACCAAATATTAACGTCTAATGATGTTACCACTATGACATCTATCAGATGTTGGAATTTGGTTGCCACTATTGCCATACCTGATGAATAAATGTCAGTATTTGACTTCAATATGACGTTGGTTTAAGATGTCGGCTCAACGTAGGATTTTGGTCACTTTCCAACACAAGCTAATATCAACAAAATATCAACATCATGTCAGATCATTATTTGACATCAAAATAACTTTGTCTTTAGACGTTGACAACCTATTTCTAACCTAAAATTAACGTCTTATGATGTTGTGTGATTGCTGGGAAGCAAATTTATCTGTCAATGGGGTAAGCAAATAAAATGTCAAAAGGAAAAACCAGATTATTTAGCTCACCCCATTGTTTTGCATGTTTTCAGGAAAAACTCACTAAATTCTGACATCCAGCTTTCTTCAAAATATCAACAGAGTAAAGAAAGTTATATTCAATTCAATTCATGTGTATTTCTATAGCGCTTTAACAATGTAGATTGTGTCAATGCAGCTTAACATTGAAGTTATAAAGGTTTGGAATCACCTGAGGGTGAGTAAATAGTGTGTGTGTGTGTGTGTGTGTGTGTATGTATATATATTGTTACATGTATATATTTTGTTGTTTTTAGGTTGTGTTGGAAGGAAACCAAAATGCAACATCTGTCCGGCGTTGGACATTGACATCAACCTGATTTTCATTTCCGATTAAAATGCAATGTCCCACAACATTAGGGTACAGCGTCAATCTGATGTCATGTTGATGTCCCGTGCCTGCTGGGAAAATTAATTTTAGATGCGAGACAAAATATATAAAACAGCTGAATTAACAAACTGCTTCCTTCCAAAATGCATCTGGAAAAACGTCACAAGTATCCCACACACTCAAGCCTGCTGCCAAAGGTTTCACAAGCATTAAACTGAATTCATGACTCTTAAACATCCTGCTCACCTCCCGATCCTGATGATGAGTTTGGCATCATGATGCGTCTTAGGAACAATATATAGCAGGACAACAGATGAAGGTCCTGCTTAGAGAGAAAAAAACGTTAATAGTCATTGATTAGATTAGAAATCAGGCAAAATATATATCAGATAGTTTAATTTCAAATGGTTTCTCTTTATGTATGACAATACCTCCACCTAGTGGTGATTTTAATAGTAGTTTTAAACATTCTGTTGTGGGGAAAAAGCTATTGACATTCAAGGATCAAAACATACTGTTCAAAATACTGTTCACTGGAAATCAATGGCTGTTTCTTCAACCTTCTTCAGTATATCTCAAACAGGTTTGGATCAAATATGATTGATGATTTCTGGGTGAACTATCCCTTTAAGAACAAATGTGATATATATATATATATATGAAATTGCTGAGATGCAATTCAGCCGGTATTATTTAATGACGTCCCTGAGAACATTTGTTTGATGTATCCAAAAAAAAAGTAAGTCTATAAGTGACTAGAGAGTACAGAAACTAATAGACAGAAATATGGGTTAAATGAATGGATAAACATATGAGTGAATGAATTAAGTGATTCACTCTGTGAATTGATAAATGATGAGTGAACAAAGAGATATTTTAAACAAAGAGCTGAGCCAAATATCAAGAATGTGTATAAGTGAGTGTAGCAGTTTCTTGAAGCTGAAAAGACTGAAATAATGAAATGACCAGACCAGAGTCCCAAACTAAACCTGATTGAAAATCTGGAAAATCCTTGGCTAGGAAACCACTATAGTAAGTGAACTGTGGCAGAGACGATCAAGAACACAACAGAGCAAAAAAAGTGGTAATTTAATGAATTTGTTCATTTTCTTTTATGTTCTTTTATCTTATTTTATTTTTAAGAATAGTTCTTTTCTAACAAGGATGCACTTTTCCAAAATGACAGTTCAGAAATAAAGTATCCAATGTCACAAAAGATTTCTATCTCAAATAAATGGTGTTTTTTCAAGAACCTTGATTGTGGTTACTAAAAAAATATTCAGCAGCACAACTGTTTACAACCTTGATAATAATCCTACATGTTTATTGTGACACAAAAGAAGACGAACAGCTGCTAAAATTATATTTAGCAACTTATAAATAATAAAGTATATTTTTAAAATACATTCAAATGATACTTTATTTTTTATTTTCACTGAAATTAAGACAAGTTTTAAAGTGTTATACGCAAAAAAAAAAAAAAAAAAAAAAAAAAAAAAGAGTTGAGTGAAATATCAAGAATGTGTAGAAGTGAATAAACATGGCTATAATAAGCTAAATGAAAACAGCTGAAGCAGTTTCTTAAAGCTGAAAAAAACTTAAATAATGAAATGACCAGACCTGAATCCCGAACTAAACCTGATTGAAATTCTAGAAAATCCTTGGCTAAGAAACCACTACAGTGAGTGAGCTGTGGTAGAGACTGGAGAAGAGATGATCAAGAACACAACAGAGCAAAAAAAGTGGGTAATTTAAATGAATTTTTTCATTTTCTTTTGTTATTTTATCTTATTTTATTTTTAAGAATAGTTCTTTTCTAACAAGGATGCACTTTTCCAAAATGACAGTTCAGAAATAAAGTATCCAATGTCACAAAAGATTTCTATCTCAAATAAATGGTGTTTTTTCAAGAACCTTGATTGTGGTTACTATATAAATATTCAGCAGCACAACTGTTTACAACCTTGATAATAATCCTACATGTTTATTGTGACACTAAAGAAGATGAACCGCTGCTAAAATTATATTAAGCAATTTATAAATAATAAAGTATATTTTTAAAATACATTAAAATGATACTTTATTTTTTATTTTCACTGAAATTAAGACAAGTTTTAAAGTGTTATACGCAAAAAATAAAAAAAAATTGAGTGAAATATCAAGAATGTGTATGAGTGAATGTACATGGCTGGAATAAGCTACATGAAAACAGCTAAAGTAGTTTCTTAAAGCTGAAAAGACTGAAATAATGAAATGACCAGACCAGAGTCCCGAACTAAACCTGATTGAAATTCTAGAAAATCCTTGGCTAAGAAACCACTACAGTGAGTGAGCTGTGGTAGAGACTGGAGAAAAGATGATCAAGAACACAACAGAGCAAAAAAAGTGGGAATTTTAATGAATTAATCCATTGTCTTTTGTTATTTTATTTTTAAGAATAGTTCTTTTTTCTAACAAGGATGCACTTTTCCAAAATTAGTAAAGAAATAAAGTATCCAATGTCAAATAAATGGTGTTTACCATAAACATATTCAGCCAATAGTATCTGGATGCAGCCTTTATGATGCAAGCTGAGATTGCATCACTCAGCGATGCAATGTCAGACACGATGCACTCAATGGAGCGAGTGACGTCACTGTGAGGGGTGGGGTTAGGTGAGCCCATTAAAAAGCATTGGATGCAGCACAGACTGCACTGCACCAGTACTGCATCCAGACCCCTCTCTATTCAGCAGCACAACTGTTTTCAACATTGATAATAATACTACATTAAGCTACGGTCACACTGGGCTTTTCCTCCCATAGACTTCTATTCATACGCACGCGGATGTGTCAGACCGGAAACGCAAGGTCATGCAGTAAGTTACGCAGTTCGCTGCGGTGCAAAGTTCAAGCTTGGTGAACTCTGACCTGCTAAATCGCATCACTTGACTGCGTGAGACCAATCGAGGATCAAAACAGGACCTCTCTGGACAGAAATTTAAAACATGGAGCAATCGCTCGCTTTTTTAATGTCTAATCATCTTGTTTAATCCCGCCCCTTTTCGCAGCGCCGCACGACAGAATTTCGCACACACAAAGCCCAGTGTGACCGCAGCTTTAATGCGACACTAAAGACGACTAACAGCTGCTGAAAAATCTTTATTTATAAATAAAGTACATTTTTAAAATACACTTATCATTGAAATAAAGACCTCAGCGATTAAGTAAGAGACATTTTTCAAAGTGTTATAGGCTGAAGAATCTGACATGATCTCCATTCATTACTCAGAATACCATAAGAACATTAAAGGGACTGTCATTAAAGATGATTGTCACAAAACAGATATTATTTGTCTGCTTACCTGGTCTGTGGAATGACGTTCCAGTAATGATCTTGTTTGTTGTATGCAAAAAGACAAAACGAGAAAGTGTCTCACTCATCGCCATCAGGCAGAATGATCATCATCAATAATGACCTAAATGGAACCGACAAGCAGAAACACTCAATAAAGCTGCGTCATATTGACCTCTTTAGCTGCTATATGTTACAGAGTATATACAGGAATCATTCATTCATTTTCTTTTTGGCTTAGTCCCTTTATTAATCCGGGGTCACCACAGCGGAATGAACCGCCAACTTATCCAGCACATGTTTTACGCTTCGGATGCACTTAAAGCTGCAACCCATCTCTGGGAAACATCCAAATACACTCATTCACACTCATACACTAAGGACAATTTAGCCTACCCAGTTCACCTGTACCGCATGTCTTTGGACTGTGGGGGAAACCGCAGCACTCGGAGGGAACACACACGAACGCAGGGAGAACATGCAAACTCCACACAGAAACGCCAACTGACCCAGCTGAAGCTCGAAACAGCGACAACACTACCTACTGTGCCTTATACAGGAATCAGAGAGTGAAATTGAATACCTTTTAAGACCTTTTTAAAGACTCTTTCTATACATTTTAAGACCTTAAAACCACTTTAGGTTTCAACCGGAAACACTGGCGAGATTTTAACACAGTATATTTACTAAATATTAATGTAAGAAACTAATACGTTATTCATATACTGAATAAAAATCTTAAATCTAGCTCATTCAGCAGCTTGGTGCCTATAGAACTGCAGAAATATTGGTTACTGCAGTAAACAAAGCAGCATGTCAAATCTAGCAGGATTTCACTGATTTCATAAACTACACAGCATCCTAATACTCGCAGATTTCACTTAGACAAACTTTAGCATACAACCGTGCATTGCACAATTTAAAAACTATGTAAAACTTAATACCTTGGAAACAGCATTTAAGACTTTCAAGAGTTCACACTTAGATACTGCTGGATGCTATTAGCAGGTTTAGCATGCTGTCCCGGGAGAGAACCCGGACAGAGATTGCCTGGTCAATAGAGCATGTAAGGGGAGTAGGAGATCAGGTAGTTCTCGAGAGCTCCCCGTGGTAAAGGAGGAAAGGGGGGAAAGGGGTGGATGGGGGGGTTTCTTCGGGAAAAAGGGAATAATTTTTTTTCTAGGCTACTTATAGTGAGTATGGATTGATCTGATTGGCTAACTAATGATTGTAGATGAGAGATCAGCTGTGGTCAATCACATCACGCGCTCCTCTCGAAATTAGTTTGTGAAACTTCACTTAATACTTTTTAAGGGCCTTAAATTTCTCTACATTGATTTAGCAACTTTGAATCTGTTCTTCCATAGCTTTTGTTAATAATTAAAATTGAAAACATGTATATTTTGTATACAAATTTAAATGTATGTACCCTCTCCTCTTTTATTTTATTATTATATTTTTTATTTCTCTTCTTTTTCCTCATTTAACTGCATATACATTTAAACAACATTTAATAAAAATCATATTAAAATTCATTCATTTTCACCTGCTTCTCCAGGACCGATTACAGGGGCTGCAGTCTTAGGAGAGAACCCAGACTTCCCTCCCCCAGACACTTCCACCAACTCCTCAAGGGGGATCCCAAGGCGTTCCCAGGAGAGCCAAGAGACATAGTCCATTTAACGTTTCCTGGGTCTTCCCCGAGACCTCCATGCCTGGAACACCTTCCTAGGTAGGCATCCAGAAGGGATCCGAAACAGATGCCTGAGCCACCTCAGCTGACCTCTCTCCATGTGGGGGAGCAGCGGCTTTACTCTGAGCTCCTCCCGGGTGACAGACTTCCTCACCTTTTCCATAAGAGTGCGCCCTGCCACCCTGCGAAGGAAACTCATTTCGGCTGCTTGTATCCGAGATCTTGTCCTTTCAGTCAGGACCCAAAGCTTATGACCATGGGTGAGAGTAGGAACGTAGATTGACTGGTAAATTGAGAGCTTTGCCTTTCAGCTCAGTTCCTTTACCACAACGGACTGATACATTGACCGTATTACTGCTGCCGCTGCACCGATCCACCTGTCAATCTCACGTTCCATCCTTCCCTCACTCGTGAACTAAACCCCAAGATACTTGAACACCTCCACCTACGGTAAGGACTTTCCTTCAACCTGGAGATGGCAAACCACCTTCTTCCGGTGGAGCACTATGGCCTCGGACTTGGAGGTGCTGATTCTCGTTACACTTGGCAGCAAACCACCCCAGTGCATGCTGAAGGTCCATGTTCAATGAAGCCAAGAGAACAACACCGTCAGCGAATAACAGAGATGAAATCCTGTGGTGCCCAAACCGGACCCCGGCCTGCGCTCTGAAATTCTGTCAATAAAAAATTATGAACAATTTTGGTGACAAAGGGCAGCCCTGGTGGTCGAAGGTTAGGAGTATGACAACCTGATCGTCGGGCACAGAAACTGGCTCTTGGGACATTAAAATTGTTTGAGAAATTATGTATTAGTTTCTGTGCCCGACGATCAGGTTGTCATACTCCTAACCTTCGACCACCACCCACTCCACAATGTACCGGCCCCTTACGGGAGTTTTTTCCTAATATCACCACCTTTGGTCATGAGCTTTGGTTCATGACCGAAAGGACAAGATCTCGGATACAAGCGTCCAAAATGAGTTTCCTTCGCAGGGTGGCAGGGCCCACCCTTAAAGATAGGTTGAGGAGCTCCGTCACCCCGGTGGAGCTTGGAGTAGAGCTGCTGCTAATCCATATCGAGAGAAATCAGCTGAGGTGGCCGTTTCGGATGCCTCCAGGACGCCTACCTAGGGAGGTGTTTAAGGCATGTCCCACCAGGTGGAGGCCTCGGGGAAGACCCAGAACACGCTGAAGGAACTGTCTCACGGTTGGCCTAGGAATGCCTCGGGAACCCCTCGGAGGAGCTGGAGGATATGTCTGGGGAGAGGAAAGTCTGGGGTTCTCTCCTAAGACTGCTGCACCCGTGATCCAGTCCCGGAAAAGCGGATGAAAATGAATGAATGAATTATTATGTATGATACAAAACACACCATGTTTCACAAATGTGGACACAGGCACAGTTGATAAATAAAACAGTCTTTTTATTACAAATTAGTCTGTATTTATTCCAAAAAAATCTTCAAATCAAGAGCGTTTACGCACAAAGCAGAAACTTTAGCCTGCTATAATATCCATGAGGCACACGTAAGCTATCTTTTACCAAAGCTATGGAGACGTTTACATAAGTGTCCATGTTTTCAGTCCCTGACTAATGAAAAACGTTACTTTGAAAAATCACATCATACCCACAATCCCTATCAATCCCAAACTAATCATAAAAATAACCATTTATTTGTATGCAAACACATTTCTGCCTTGCACGTTCCTAAGTTTACTATAGTAGGTTACTTCCTCTGCCATATTGATGGTTTACAAAACCATCTTAGCAGCCATTTTAAAGCTACACTGTGTTAGTAATTGAAATAAACAGGCAAATTCTGAGGATATGAGAGTTAAACCAAACTGCAACCTATATTTGCTTGTGTTTTGGTTAGCCCTGGCGCCTCAAGTCACTAAACTAACGCTAGCGCTCCCTTTATTAGCATGTCAATGCCGATTAACGCAGCACAGCACAACTTTGTAAGTAAACATTTTAAAAACGTCCCACTCCAACCCATTTCATTAATTAGCTAAGACTAACGTGGTTTTCCTGCTTGAAAACAACACCGTTCAGGTCGTGCTAGCAATAAAGCGCTAGCTGTTTGTGTAACATATGGTTCCTGTCAAAGCATCACGATACATCAAGAGATTGTCGACACGGTTCTTTCATTATCTGTGAATTTGACTCGTTAATTGAAACATGCTAATAATAAGTAAATGATTGCACACAAATAAATAAAAAAAGGATTAGTCAAACATTTTTTTTACACGTAAACATTCATACAAACACAAAACAAATGTTGCCCTCATGCTCTCGTTGGTTTACCAGAACCGCAGGTTTGTGTTTAATGGAAATAAGAGTTTTCTTCTCCACGAACTCTATATACTGTATCATGTCAGGATCTACCAAGTCTGTTAGGTGTATTTGGTGGACGCGGACAGGAGAAGTAGGGGAAGAAAGGTCTTCTGTTCATCCAAAGCGCAGTCCTGAGTTTAGTCTGTCAAGCTGAATGAGTTACAAATGTGTGTAACATGAATATGAAAAGCTGGCGTCGTCTGCTGTGGATCAGTAGATGAGCCGCTCTCTCTCTGTGCCCACAAACCTGTTGTGCGCAGCTAGAACCTTTGCTTTATTTACAGACGGGCCTGTGAGAGGAAACACATGGAGATGATTTTAGAACGTATTGTTCATTCATAATATGGTTTCAGAAGTCTAAAACATTTTATTATTCCCAAATTCATTTTAATCTCCACCAATTCCACTTTTTCCCTTTTTCTGCTTTAAAAAAAAAAAAAGCATGTACACTCATGGCCAACTTTATTAGGTACACCTTTTGCCTTCAGAACTGCCTTAATCCTTTGTGGCATAGATTCAACAAGGGACTGGAAATATTCCTCAGAGATTTTGCTCCATATTGACATGATAGCATCACATAGTTGCTGCAGATTTGTCGGCTGCACATGCATGATGTGAATCTCCCGTTCCACCACATCCCAAAGGTGCTCTATTGGATTGAGTTATGGTGACTGTGGAGGCCATTTGAGTATAGTGAACTCATTGTCATGTTCAAAAACCAGTCTGAGATGATTCACGCTTTATGACATGGTGCGTTATCCTGCTGGAAGTAGCCATCAGAAGATGGGTACACTGTGGTCATAAAGGGATGGACATGGTCAGCAACAATACTCAGGTAGGCTGTGGCGTTGACATGATGCTCAATTGGTACTAATAGATCCAAAGTGTGCCAAGAAATTATCCCCCACACCATTACACCACCACAACCAGCAGGCTGAACCATTGATTCAAAGCAAGATCACTGGATATTTTCTTGGACCACTCTCTGTAAACCCTAGAGATGGTTGTGTGTGAAAATCCCAGTAGATCAGCAGTTTCTGAAATACTCAGACCAGCCCGTCTGGCACCAACACCCATGCCACGTTCAAAGTCACTTAAATCACCTTTCTTCACCATTCTGATGCTCGCTTTGAGCTGCAGCAGATCGTCTTGACCATGTCTACATGCCTAAATGCGTTGAGTTGCTGCCATGTGATTGGCTGATTAGAAATTTGCGTTAACAAGCAGTTGGACAGGTGTACCTAAAGTGGCTGGAGAATGTATGAGATACAATATCAAGGGATAGTTCACCCAAAAAAGAAAATTCTGTCATCATTTACTCACCTTTATGAGTTTTGAACACAAAAGAAGATAATATGAATATGTTGGAAACTGGTAACCATTGATTTCTTTAGTATTTGTTTTTCCTACTATGGAAATCATTGATTTTCAGCTGTCTTCAAAATATCTTGTGTTCAACAGAAGAAAGAAACTCAGGTTTCCGTTTCGAATCCACTTGAGGGAGAGTATTTATTTTCATTTTTGGGTGAACTATCCCTTTATTGACATTTAATGTTTCAGAAATGTAACAAAAATGTTTCTATAGTACTTTGTAGTATTTGTTAACCCCAATATTTACTAATCCTTTATTAAAAATCTGAAGTAATATCTTTAAACTTCAGTTATTGGAGTGTGAGCTAATGTGAACATGAATATTTATTTACTACCTAATATTAACACGCATTAATAAACACCCATTATTGGTTCATGCTAACAAATGTGACCTTTTTATAATCTTTGTTATTTGTAATAAATCCATTTCTTATATATATTTTACTTTATATATTTCTAGATTTCATTTTCATGGGTTTAACTGGTTATATTTGATAATCAAAAAGTATCTAACCAGCTAAATTAATACATTTATACAAATGAAATGCACACAAAGAATATTAATTATGAATTTTCCATTAGATGATCCTACAACATTCCCTCATTTTTTATTTATTTTTTTAGAAATGAACT